>NC_139155.1:49025324-49190324 GCF_964270905.1 Leucopleurus acutus
GGGGGAACCAGAAGTTATTGATCTGGTGGCTGTGGTGGAATGTGGCGAGGAGAGTCACGTGGTGGCCTCCTCCTCCTCCTCTTCGGCCTCCTCCTCCTCCTCCTCCTCGTCTACCTTCCCGAGCCTCCTCCTGGGGAAACTGGGGGCGGCCGGCCGCTGGAAGCCGGGAGGTCTGGCGCTCAGGGGCCGAGAGCGGGGAGGGCGAGCCGCGGAGCGCGAGGACCGGAGGAGGTGCGGGCCCGCGGGGCGTGGAATCGGGACGAGGGCACGGGGGCTACGGCGGTCGGCGGCTGAGGGCCTGCGACCCCAGAGGCGCAGGACAAAGGGCGGCTTGTGCGCCCGCCGGGGCCCGCGGGGTCCCGCCGAGGTCCGCGCGGCCCGGCCCCGCCCTCTGGTCCCCGGCGACGGCGCAGCATCCTCTTCCTCCTCAGCGGCCCGGGCCCCGGCGCCCAGTCGCCCTTGTTTCTGCCACCCGGACTCCCGACTCGGCCGCTGGTCGGGGGAGGGGTGGGGAGAGCCGGGCGCCTCACGCTCCCGGCCCCGGCCCCCGCCGATGTGTATTTATGAACTCGATTAACGGAGCCCTCACCGCACACACAAAGCCCTTTCTTCTCCAGGGAAGGGACGGGGTGGGGGAGGGCCTCGCAGACTGGAACGCTTTCTTTTTTTTCTTGAAGCACAGAAGTTTTAGTTTGAAAACGAGATGAATCATTGACGTGTGTCTTGACACAGTTTTTGTGGTCATTTCCATTCACGTGAGCCACACATTTTCTGGGAAAACCTAGACCAAGGGCCTGAAAGATGCAAGCGTGGAGAGTGAAAAAATAAACGCCACGGGCGTGCGCGGGTGTCAGGGTAACGGCGGACGACGCTCGCGTTGGGGGAACTTGCTGTGAGACTCTCAGCTTCCTTAAAAGTCACGCTGAGCGGAGTACCAGGACGAACCTCTTCCTCGTCACCTGGAAAGAACTTTCCGAGTTTGATAGGGGAGCGCTTGGCGTCAGCCCGGTTTTAAGGGCTGCTGGGGGCTTTTTATTTTTAAAAAGTTTATTGAAGTTTGCACAGTCGGTAGTTTTGCTCATCTGCAGTTTCTGGGCATTCAGCTCGCCTGCCTTTGGAATGAATTCACGGTGAAAGTTCTGTTGATTGTGGTGCATGTGCTACCCCGGGCTTCCTAAAGATTTATTCTCATGCACGTAGGATTTTATGGGCGGTCAGTGAAGCTGTCAGTTGGCGGTATTCGCAGGGCAGTCTTTGACAAGTCGGATTGCAGAATAACTGGGACGGAGACCTGTGCAGTCCTTAAGTTAATAAGCAAAAAAATGGCAAGTGAAAATGAGTAGAGGGCATTTTATTCTTTTGTTATATTGTCACATCGCAAAAATATTCCGGTATCTTCTCCATGAAGATACAGCATCTGTGTTTCAACTGCCAAGTTCTAAATAAAATATTTACGTTAAAAACAAAGATTTAGCTTCCATTTTCTGGGTGGGCACGGAACACAGTGGTGGTCTCCTCTGTCAGATGCTTGGAAGGCTCCCAGAAGAGCGAGTGGCCTCAGGTGGGCTGGCTGAGCTTTGGGGTGAGAAGCTGAAGACAGGAATAAAAATAGTACAGTCCTCACTGAAGAGTGGATTTGTTTTTCTTCAGGGCATGCATTTACCTGGGAAAACACATATTTAGATGAGCTATGTCAGATGAGTAATTGTGATACTAGTAGCGGTCTTGGAGCAGTAGAATGGCATTCTAGGTGGCTCCTGTTAAATCCCTAGCCTTTTCGTCACTATTTTCCTTCCCCTGTGTCTTCCAGGAAGGGTCTCCATTTTCCAAAATGTGTTCGAGGAGTGTTCTGTCCATTATATTGTTCGGAAGGTCACACTTGGATCCTAGAAAAGCCAGGGAGGTATTATTATGACAAATATTCTGGCATAGTAATAATAATAAGCAATGAGCAACACTTCGCTATCAGCAGGCATAGCAAGGCAGCTTTGATTTGTTTCTTTTATGAAGAACTGATTAGTAGTTTTGCAACTAAGAGATAAAAATGGTGATTTTGTTAGAGGAGTGACAGTATTTCAAAACCTTGCAGATTACTTTTCACCAGTTTGAAGGAGGCATTGGAAACCATGAAAATGCAATGCGCCCTTCTAAATAAAACATGAAGTTCTGCATTCAATCTCCAACTTGTCTCCTACATCCATACTATTTCTTTAACAAACAAGGTTCAAAAGATATTTCTGCTATGGCTGTCATTTCTGATATCATAATTTGAAACTCGTGTCTCAGGGGAGTAGTTTACATAAGGCAGGTACAAACATTAAAACAAAATGACAGTTAAGTTTGGAGTTTTTGTTTCCAACCAAATCCTTAAAAATAAAGACTATCAAAAATTCTATTAATAGTTGAATTTATTTGGGGTACTCATAAATTTAGCATTTTGAACGAATATCTACTTTAAATTTTGCACGATTTTTTTGTTCGTAGCAAACTTTTGTGTAATTGTCCCAATAACCTGCCTCCTGGGAGTGGCTGCCAGGTTTCTGGCTGCAGTGGAGCGTGCTCTGCTTGGTCTCCTTACGTCCTCTAAAGTGCATTATAACTGTTAAACACCAAAGAGATTCACTTTTCTATTTGTGAAAGCTGCGAACTATATTTTGAAACATGCAACTGTTTTACCCCTTCTGCTCTCAGAGCCCTAGCATCAAAATTCTCTCAGTCCACACACAAAGTCAAGAAACTTACTCTGTCCTTAATGCTGCGAATCTTCAGAATAACCCTTTCTGTCTAATGGAACCGAGAGTGAAAGCCAGTATTTAGAGGCATGGATGGTCAGACAATTAAATGAGTTACCCTCTACCCCGTTTGCATCATTTGGCTATCTATCTCAATTCCTGAGAGTAACCACGAGATTTGAATAGATTACCTGCCTGAAAATAGTCCTGCTATCCGCTTGTTTTCTGAAGTAGCAAGTCAGTGGCATCAAATTGGTCAGTTATGACCTACTTCTGTCTTTTCTTGCTGGCTCTTTATTCTATTTCTTGTGGTGCTTCTCTGATGGAAGTTTCTCTGCCATTTCACCTGATAAAAACAATTTTGGGGGAAATTTACTCCAAAAAGCACTTGTAAGAAGGAAAAAGTGGTCCACTTCATAAAGGTGTGATATATTCAGTAAGAACCAAGTTATAAAGCTGGTGAGGCGAGAGGGGAGCACTTAGACATGTAAATGGCCAAATTAAACACAAGACAGAGTTAGGATATCTGGACCCTCACGTGTTCATAAACCCATACCAGGGGTCTCTAGAGAGAAATGGTGGGAACCAGGGAGAAAGACAGCCCCAAAATACCTTGTTTAACTTGGCTGTCACAGTAGCTAGCCCTTTGTAACTTGGCACATTTTGAAGTTATCACACTTAGAATTGACCTTTTTCCTTTTTCCCATTTACCTTCTTTTGTACTTATAAAGTGTTTTTTTTTTTTTTAAGGAGAAGTAATTTATTTAGAGGTGGCAAAAATATAATGAGGTGGCAAAAATTCAGCTCTCAATTTAAAGAAGAAATGTAAACTATAGAATTTGAAAGAAAAGGCAATGGGTTTTAAGTCCATAACCTTTCAAAAGTCAGAAAACCTATCTACTAGGCTGTATTCTCCGGTGGAATAGCTCTTGAAATTGTAGGTGTTAAAAAAGCCACTGCAGGGAGCTTGTACTAGCTCCTAAATTTAATAGAAACATTAAACTCTCCAATCCTTATTTAAACACATTTTTTTCAAAGTCAAAAATATATTTCCTTATAGGTAGACAGGTGAAGTATAACTAAAAAAAGAAAAAAAAAGTGGTTCTCTTGTACTCTGTGTTTTATTTATTAAAAAACAAAAACAAAAAAGCAACTCCTTATCACTAGAGGTTCAGTTTTGGTTTTGGAGATGATGCCATAGTAAGGAAACTATTGCATTAAGACAGTAATAGTTTGCTTTTAATTAAAACCTGCAATATAGATTTTTGCTCAGAATTATTTTTAGATAAATGAAGCATGACTCCCTTTTTTAATAACTAGATTTAACCTAAGGTAAGTTTTTTAAAAAAATATTGAGAAAATATCTACATATATTCTTTTTCATAATTGTGAGGGCAAAATACTAATTCTGCAGCACACAGCAATGTATGCATTTACTTTTGGATTTAGATGCTAAAAAGCCTGATTATTGGAAACACTGCAGAAGCTCAGTGTTTGTACCACCTTCAAACAGTTGCAGTTGGACTTTTACGCATCTATCAAGCAGGGACTGTTTCTTCCCTCTACCACCTCTAAATTATACTGACTAGATGTTGAAGTCATTAAATTGATTATAGTCCAATCAGTAGACAATCCTACATAAACAAAAACAGCAATTACAGTTGGCACGAATCCCATGAGTGCTAGTCAAACTTCCAGGACTGATGGTCCAGTGAGTCTTTTCCAAAATGCTGGTTTCACAATTTTAGCAGTTCTGGCAGCATCTTCCTAAAGGGAGGGAACAAAAATTCGTAAGATTCCACTTGGCCTTAAAAACAAAAACATCTGTTTGATGCCTGAGTGGATTGTTGGCTTTTATTCATCCAGTCAAAAAAGGGTGAAAAATAGGATATTGAACATAAAAGCGTACATGTAAAAATGAAATTACAAAGGGATTTGAGATTAGCAGCTTTTTATAAAGCAAGCTGTTAATAATTTTTCTTTTTTGTTTTGCCAGAGTATTCCCATATCCCTTAAAATCCATTGTAGTTATTGACAGCAGTGATGTCTAATAGTGATGACAGAAGTTTTCAACTTTTTGCTTTCAGTAATTATACTTAGTTCTTTTTGCTTGCTTGTTTGGGTCATTGCAAGTCTTGTAGCATATTTGTAGGATATTTCTTTTCAACTTACAGGAACATTTTTGCTCCCTTCCTTTTATTTTTAAAGGAAGTCAGTTTTTGAGAATTGGCTAGTCTGGTAAATTCTAGTGAAATACTTGTTCACATAAATCGAAACATAATATCAAACATACTTGCTTGAGTTTTCATTTTGATGTAAAACCGTGCAATGAGGAGAAAGAGGTTTTGATAGTAGAAAAGAGCAATTCTACCAAGATCAATTAAGAATTTTATGAAAGGTATGTTTTTCCTATTAACTGTGCTTTATTAATTCATCTGACAGAATTCACATTGCTGGTTTAATGTCACTAATTCTGTTGCCATAGAAGACATTCTTCATGGCTGGATTTAATGAATACCATGTTGAGTTTTTAGTTATTTCGTAGAGAAAGTAATTTTAAGACTTGCAACATATTTTAGAAGCCTTATGGATTGTTTAGAATGTAAATGTTGTCATTAAGTAATATGTTAAAGAATGCTCTTGAATTGAATGAAATTTTGATACAAAGGCTGATATTCTGGCTAAGTATTTTCCCAGATGTATTTAATTTTTTTCTCCACTGACTCCCATTGTGCTGTCAAAGGTTAAAGTTAGTTCTGTGGGGGGGATGCATGCAAGTTTCTAATCCCATTTCAATTAAATCTGAAATATGTTCCCGTTTTTTGTTTGGGGATTACATGGTACACTAGCTAGGATTGCATATACCTTGTTTGCTGTAATGAAAGTGTACTTGTCTGATTTAAAATACGTTCTGCAACAATATTATGACAAAGCAATTAAAACTTAAAGTTAACATTAGTAAATTTAAATAGCCCTGTTATAGTATTAATCAAATAGTGTAAGGAAAGCTTTTAAATGGTTTAAATAATTATGCAACTCTTGGCATAAAAGCCTAACACAAGATAAATCTTTGAAAACTAAGAATTGTGGCTTTTTTTTTTTAAACTTTAATTTTAGGCAGCTTGGGCTTTTAGCATGCATCACATTCCACCTCTAGTATAAGTAATTATGCCAGTTTAGTAATTATTAGAGATGAAAGAAATTCAGTAAGACATGAATTCTTTAAAACTTCAGTAGCTTCAGTTTTAGCAGGCATAATGATCAAGTAGCAGTTACCCAGCTGCCTGGGGACCCTGCCACAGCTACAGGCACTGGGCTGATCTTGGGGGTATCATTATTATGGCAGCACACACTACCGTTGGCATTTCTATTCTAGATGTCTGATTGCAGAGGTTTATAATTTGGTCATTAAAAAAAAAAATCCAGATTCAAAGATTACTGTCTAGAAATTCCCCTTCTTTAGAAACCCCTCCCGAAAAAGGATAAATGCTTACATTTAAAAATTATTATTTTAAATTGGACACCAGTTTTAATTTCACGGGATAGTAAATGCTTTGAAAAATTCTGAAAAGAAAAATATATACGTAAATTTGTCAGTTGCATGTGTATGTGTTGCACATGTGTTGAGCATGTAAAGTCTTGTTTTCAAATGAAGATGATTTGGTTTGGAAAGCATATACTATTCATGCATGAGCATAGCTGTCTCCCACTGAATGTGGTCAAGTGACTGGCATTCAGAATACTCATTTTCATAATTCTGTAGGAATTATGTTTTGGTTTCAATGAAAATTTTTATATGTGTGAAATCAAAAGGTTTCAGTTATCACAACTCTGTATGAGATATATACATAAGCAATATGTACGCACATACAAACATACTCTGATGTTCTATTTAAAATATACTTTGGTTAGCGAATTCATAGTGTTAATCACTTTTTAAGGAAAAAGATGGATTGAATTGGATTTTGCCTAATAAAAATTGGTATCATTGTAAAGAATAGAATTTTTTTTAGAAATTAAAATCATTGTACCATTGAGGTTCATTATTTCACTGG
Source organism: Leucopleurus acutus (assembly GCF_964270905.1). Classification (NCBI taxonomy): domain Eukaryota; kingdom Metazoa; phylum Chordata; class Mammalia; order Artiodactyla; family Delphinidae; genus Leucopleurus; species Leucopleurus acutus. Next base: position 49,032,112 of record NC_139155.1, read on the forward strand.
AATTATTTCTCCTTTCTTTCTCAAGATTGGCTTTTCCCCAAATTTCTTATCCCATCAGCGCACTATGAGAGATATTTCAAGATGGAAAGTTATTTACCTGACAGGAACGAAGGAGATACGTGGTTCTCATTCTCAAGTATAGACAGTCGCATATATTCATACGGAATACATTTGTGAAAACCTGTGAAGAGCTGAAGGGTCAATAAGGTGAACGATAAATTCCTGTACTGAAGGGGTGCTGTGAGCAGGACTCTAAAACAATATTACAATTTTTTAAACAATATGTTGACTCTTAGAAACAATTTCTGGCATTTCAAATGTGTTCCTTAATGTTATTCCTTTCCTTTACAATAGAACCAGATTAGGTCTAGTAAGCGCGTGAATATGACTAAATAGTATTTGCTTTCAGCATTCCTAATGATGTAGCGTGTCTCAATTGTTACAAGTGTTTTAGACATATGCTTTCTATCACTAGTATCACACTTTTGTCTTTTCTTATTTTTATACATTTAAGGGAGTTAAGTATTCACAAACACCACTCTACCAAGTACCAGTGAAGCCAAAAGAGAACTTCTGGTTGGGAAGGTGGTGCTTCATGAGTTCCAGTGAATGTTTTGTTCATTAGCTGTTGTACAGAGTCTGAGATTGCTCTGTGAAGGGTGGCTTGGGGCTGTCAGTGTGTAATATACAAAGTTAGATGTACTTTTTGCGGACATGAGGCAAGGGGTGAAAAAGAACTGTGGACTCAAGGGAATGCATATTCATTCCTGGAAAGAGTTGAGAATAAAAGCAGAAAAAATCAGTTATGGTCATAAGTATTGTGACTTGGATATTAGTGCCAGCAAGGAGATGGCTGTGGAGTGGAAAGGGCGCAGGGGGCGAGCTCTGATTTGCTGCCTGCACTTTTTGACAAGTCACCTTACCCTCTGTTCTCCAGGATTCGGATTTCCTCTCCGTAGACTGAGGGGGCTTCATTTCATCGTTCAACAAGTTGTTTTTTGTTTGTTTTTTCTACTGCTTATTTTGTCCCACGCACTGTGCTAGTTCCAAATACTCAGTTGTGAACCAGACATAAGCTTTGCTCTTATGAAGCTTAGAGTTTAGAAAATTGGATGAGATGTTAAATACTTTCCATTGCTTTTTAATTTGGGGGAAGAAAGCAATGCAAGTGGTGGGAGATATGTGTATATGGTATATTCACTTTTCAGCAAGTTGGGTCTGTTAAAAAAGTTAGATAAAATGAGTTTCAAAAACATTTTTGGCACCGAAAGTTTGGTGAGTTATACTTTTTGAGAATGGTGAGCTTTGTTTTCTCTTATGATTAAAAGGTAGATACGCTCACTTGAACTGAAACCACTAAATACAATAGAATATCTATTTCCAACTCTTTTTGGATTTAGGTCATTGACTTTGCAATATCTTTTAGCCCTCCTAAAAGATCTAGATAATGTTTCTAAAAGCTAATTGTATGACACTAAAGTAAATTTTTTAAAATTTCAAAGAATTTGTGGCATCCTTGAAATAATTGGAGGCTCTTGGAGAATGTGTATGATATTAATATTAAGAAACAGCAAAACTAAACCTCAATTAAGAGTCCCTAATTGCTATATAAAATCGAGGTGAAACAAGTCATGAGGAATTCATTCCATTAAATATTCAGGAATAGAACACTAAAGAATGAACCAAGTTAGTAATGAAACGTCCATAGCGCAGGTTTAATTATTTTTCCCCGGGGAAATAGGTGAATGCCTTGAAATAAACTTTTACAGAATCATGGATCTTAAGCATAAGACGCTTTAGGGATAATGATATTGGTTGTTTTGATGGTCTTCATGTTCAAAGACGTGAGTGCAGAATCAGCGGTGATGGTGGAGTGTAACTGACCAGAGAGAAAGATGATCACGTGAAATCCCTTTTGCTTCCTCCAATATCATATATGTCATTTTCATAAGTATTGAATCACTATATCAAATTTTTAATCTTCAAAATAAAACCATTACAAGATAATAACAGCATTTTATAGCTCCCGTTAATTGTAACTGTTTTTTATACTTGCTGATTTGCATATTTAAAATCCAATATGTGTATGATGGTCTGGCAGACCCCTGGAATGGCTTCCTAGCTCTGTCTTTGCCTCTGGGTCCCTCAGGCCAGGAGAGGGTCAGCCAGGTGCCTGACTCATACTAAGTGCTCAGTAAACTTCTGTGGAACCTAACTCACTTTTTTTTTTTTTTTTTTTTTTACCAAAGGAATGTGTTGATGACTTCTGAGTTCCCTTCTCTCTCTAACATCGTAGAATTCTCATATTGAAAAATTGTAATTCTTGCAAGTTGATCAGTAATTCATATTAATGGGGCAGGGATGCTTTTAAAATTGTGAACTTGATTGGGTTGTAGCTGAGAACAAAATCAAACAGCAGAGGTTAGAAGGTCTTACTTTTCACTGTGATTTCTTGTCCAGACCCCCTATTTAGGGAGCTAACACAGAAAGAAACATGAATTACACACTGAACCATTCTCAGGGCCTTTATAAGGATTCTGACTCTGTTCAAACTCTGGAATTTTCATAGAGCAGCTTTCAGCTTCTAGATGAGAACCTTGGGCCAGTGACCAATTCACCCCACTAGGGGTTTGCCGTATCTCAACTGGGTGCAGCCCTAGTAGCAGCAGCTACCTTGAACTAGAGTTTGTCTGTATGCGTGAGTGACTCACCAACTCTATATTTGCCTGGGTCTCGGGTGGGTTTCTGCAGTGGGAATAGGTGTGAATCTGCAGCTGTGCAAGGTCAAAGTGTGTTGCTTTAAGGCCAGCATTTTAATTCAGTTTGATTTACGCTGGCTCCTCCTCTTCAATTCGTGTCCATCCATTTGCCCAAATGCTGGTACCATTTTCATGAAGCAGCATTTCCCAAACCTTTAATGATTTCCCTCGCTTCGCTCCTCCAGGCTTAGATTGTAGATTCTCCGGTTGGTTTTGTACGATAATAAAGGCTTGAATATTGTTTTCATTTCTTAAGATTCATCTCACATCTTCTGTGGGGCTTTTTCTGACCCACCCGAGTTAGAATGACTCCTCTCTTTATTATCCCTTCCATATCTCATAGAAACTATGACAATACCTTGGTGTTCTGGTTTCTCGATAAGCTTTTTGAGAGCAGAGTTCTGTGTTTCTTTGAATCCCCATAGCCTAAAATTAGGTGGTAAACAAACAAGCATACAAATGCACAAACAAATGCATTAATGCACTCCTGTGTTTAATCAACAAATATTTACTGCATGTCCATCATTTACCAGTCCTGGAGTGCTAGGAGCTGGGGATGCTATGGAAGAGACAAGATAGGGTCTATGCTCTTCGGGAGTCACAGCCAAGCAGTGGAAATACGTTAAATGAACAATTCAGTAGATACTAATAATTTATAATTAGGTGAAGGGAAAGCCCTGGTGTTATGAGAACATTTCCCAGAGATATGAGTGAGGTCAGGGAGGGATCCTGGAGGAAGCACTTTCAAACCAAATCTGAGGTTTAATATGTTTTTTGTTGTTTTTTTTGTTTGTTTTTGAGGGACGCGGGCCTCTCACTGTCGTGGCCTCTCCCGTTGCGGAGCACAGGCTCCGGACGCACAGGCTCAGCAGCCATAGCTCACGGGCCCAGCCGCTCTGCGGCATGTGGGATCTTCCCGGACCGGGGCACGACCCCGTGTCCCCTGCATCGGCAGGTGGACTCTCAGCCACTGCGCCACCAGGGAAGCCCTTAATATGATTTTGAATGGAAACCATTGAGCATGCTCATGCATGCTACAGGAATTTTTATTGAGTACCAATTATGTGTCAGGTGCTAAGGATACAGTAAGGAAAAAGTCAGACCCAGTTGCCCATGGGTTTCACAGAGCTAACAGTCTATGAAGACATATTTAGATGACTCTTCGTGTCCCTCTTAATGTTGTTTAACTCCAAACTGTACTTAGTTTCGCAACAATGGTATACATTCAGTTCATACAAATGGTACCTATTATTTGCACATGACTAGCTTGTGTATAAGTTCTGGCCATCGTTTGTACATGGGCCTGGTTTTTCCACTCTAAGTAAACTACCCTAACTATATTTCTTGAGTTTTTCATCACTTAGATCTATTTATTCTTCCAAATATCTGAATTTCTTATAATTCTTATAATGCTGTCTAAATATGAGATAAACTCACTCATTTTGGCATCATAAGAGAATTTAACAACTCTCCTCTCCATTTAACCTCATAGATAATTAGGAAAATATATACGAATCATGTAATATGTTTCTGCTTATGATCTTTACAAATTATTAGCACATTTTCCACATCAAGGAGCAAATACTATGACAGTGCATGAACAATTCATGAGCATATTCTGTAATTGAAAACTTACATAGAAAAACTGCGGAAAGATTATAAAAAACAGTAATCTACCTACCAACGCTCTTCTTTTTTTTTCTCACTTTTCAGCTCACATTTTTTAAACATTTTCTGTTGTCTCTATTCATGATGGTATTATTCACAAAGTCCCAAAAGACAGTCTATGACAGGATGTTTGAAGCTACAACCCTTATCACCATCCACATAATTCTCTAAGCCAAGTCTTAGTGAGATGCCTCCATACCCTGGACAGGCTAATAGTGTCCCCCCTACCCCCAGTCTATCTGAAAGTAGAGCGTTCCTATGAACCCTTTTGTATAGGAACTGGTGTATAGCAAGGAAGCATTTACCTTACGACACATCTTGCTAACAGATGCACAAAATAAATCGAGATAAAGCACAGATGCTCACAGACACAGTTCAAAGCTCTGGTGGCTTGTTGCTGCGATGCCCAGTGTAGTTCCTGGGGAAGGAGTTGGTGGTGCCACTCTTGCTGCTGGGGGGTGAGCACTGCCTCTATAATGGCTGGACTTGCTGCAAAACAAACTCACGAATGCTATTCTTGCTTTCCACCTTCTTTTCTAAAATCGAAAATCCTCTTCGGATTTCTTTCAGTTACAGAAAGCAGGTACTAATGTAGATCTTTCATAAAATCAAAGTGGTGGAAAGCGAACTTTCAAAAAGCTGGGGATATTGGTGATGTGTTGTCCCTACCAACTGTTCTTTTTTTTTTTTTTGTGGTACGTGGGCCTCTCACTGTTGTGGCGTCTCCCGTTGCGGAGCACAGGTTCAGCGGCCATGGCTCACGGGCCCAGCTGCTCCGCGGCATGTGGGATCTTCCCGGACCAGGGCACGAACCCGTGTCCCCTGCATCGGCAGGCGGACTCTCAACCACCTTGCCACCAGAGAAGCCCCAACTGTTCTTTAAATAGGTGTTCCACCGTTATTTAGAGGAGGAGGATTCTAGTGGCAACGTCTTCGGCAGCAAACTGGACCATTCTTAGATGGCAATGCATATATGTGGGTATCTTGGGTATCTTTTATTCCCAAACAAAAGTGGGAGCTCTCCATGTTGTCTTCCCTAAGTATATTTCCTAGAAATCCCTCCATATCAGCACTTAAGACCTTTCCCTTTATTCTAACAACTGTGTCCATTGTATGATGTTCTATCATTTCTATTTTTTTACTTGTTTATTTTACTATTTACAAATGTTGCTTCAGTGAGCACACACACACATCCTTGCTAACGTGCGATTATACATATGGTGTAAATTTTAAAAATGGAATTGCTGGGTAAAGGGGACACCCATTTATCATTTTGATAGATATTGCAGATGTGCCCTCCACAGAGGTAATGCCAGTTCACACTGCTGTTAGCAACAGGATTAGAGAGTGCCTGTGTTTAAATACTTTATCTTTACTGATGTGGCTTGTGAAATAAACAAAATGGTATTTCATTGACATTTTAATTAGCATTTCTGTAATTATGAGCATCTTTTCATATGTTTACACAACGATTTGTATTTATTTTTCTGAGAATTGCCTTTTTATTTCCTTGACTCTTTTATCTTTTGGTTTGAAAGAGCAGCTCATGTTAATAAGAAAATTAGTCCTTTTTCTGACTAACATGTTGCAAATATTTCCCCCAGTTTTCCTTTTGACTTTGTGGGTGGTAATTTATTTTCCTCTGCCATACAGAAGTTTAAATGTTTTAATTTTCAGTTTTGTCAGGCTTTCCCTCTAACTAATAGAGTTTGTGTCCGACATAGAAAGGTTTTTTCTTTTTTCTGATCATTCTTTTAGTTCTGTCTTCTCATTACACTGGCTTCAGAGCCTTGTCTGCCCCCCTTCACCCTTCTAGGTCCAGCACCCAAGCATATGTGTGGAAATATAATAGGTGCTTAGCAAACATTAAGTAAATGGGTCAATAAAGTATGGTGGTTAAGAGCGTGGGCGTTAAGTCAGACTCCCTGGGTTGAAATTTCAGTCTGTGGACCTTGGGCAAATTATGAAATCACTTGGAACTACAGTTTCTGTATCTGTAAGTGAGGGTAATAACAGTACCTAATTCATAGGGTTGTTGTGAGAATTCAGAGTTAATTCATGTAAGCGCTTAGAATAGTCTCTGTCAGATAAGAAATACCTAGTAAATGTTTCTTACTCTCACTCTCAAAGGTCTTCTCCCTTTTGTGGGGAAACCCTTCATCCCATGGGCTGCAAGTCTTTTCTGTGGATTTCTAGGTACCCGTGTGGCTGGACACAGCTTTCAGAGGCCTTCCTTGTATGGGTCCCTTGTGGACGTCTTTGCTGGGTTCAGTCCACCATGACCAGTCCCTTCCCACTGGCCAAAGCAGCCCTTGATTCCAAGCTCCACTTTGCTTTGCCAATGTAGAGAGAGTTCTGAAGGAAAAAATCCTGCAGAAATTCCAATTAAAAGATAATGGAAACATAAAGTGGAGCTAATTAATTTTAGAGCCTCTGCCATCTTCTTGGTAAGTCAGGTCTGTGTGGTTCTTTGCAAAAGGGCCATCACTAAATGCTAATTTGCAAAGGTAGGCTAATCGTTCTTGGGAGAGGAGGAAGAGACGAATAATTCATGTATCATTATGAAGGTTTAATCATAGTAGATTGATTAATAATCCTTAAATTATAAAGGTTAAAGAAAAAAGGTAAATCTGCGCTTGAGTTTATAAAGGAATTAGCCGAACAAGGGGATGATTTTCTACATCACCATACCCATCAGTAAACTGATCGAGAAGCATTTTCTTCTAGGCTTCAGAGAGGGATTCTGTGTTGTCTACAAGTGGTACGAGTAGAGGGTGTAAAGATGGAATGTGTCTTGCTGGCTGGCTGTTACCTACCAGTCGCGCCTGGCTGTGTCTAGCCGCTGCTTTAATTTTATGTGAAACCTTATTTGGGGGCAGATTGTCTGAATTTTCTCTGCTCTTCATTTCTCTTCATTCTCTTCTGCAGTAAGTCCTAACTGTTCAGTTTGCTTTATTTTTATTTCCCCTTGCCTTCCGTTGCTCATTTAGTCACCAGTCCTCTCTGTGTTTAGTTCATGAAATCACCCAGTCCCCACTCCCAGATTGCTGGGCTCCGACTGTCCCTTCGGGCTTTAGAAACCCAGCCTGTGCCGTGCCCACTGGTTGACCTCAGTACTCATTTGTCTGATACTCTGGGCAGACACTACCATGTCTTCTTATTTTAACTAAATTATAACCGTCATAAAGTTGTCTTTCTATACGGACAAAGCCTAAAACCTTAATACCTCCAATCAGATGACTTTCAAATATCCATTTATACTTTTTCCTTCAACTTTAATGCTAAACGAAGTGAAAGAAATAGTAATTGAAAATCAGGGTGGAGAGAGTCAAGAGGGTTGTGCGAGGCCACTTTTAATGAGTGGAATATCCTTAAATGATAGTAAGTGACAAAGGAAATTCCACTTTGAGATAATTTGAAATAGATATCCTAGAAGACTCTTTAGAAAGGGCTGGGGTGGCCTTTCAGTTTCCTAACAGGTCGGCCCTGGCTGGGGCTGGATGTCTTGTTAGAGAAGAGGCGAGGGGCCAGGGAAGTGCAGTGGCCCGAGCAGGGCAAGGATGCTGGAGCACCCATCTACCCTGACGTCTCCAAGACCGGAAGAGCTTCTGTGCCCCATCCCAAGTCACCAGGACTTTGTGATAGAATAGGGAAGAGTCTCGGTCTCTTGGTTTCTGATTCTAGGAATTGCCTCTCACAGCTGTACACATTCTAGGCTGTAGAAGGTAAAGTGACTTTCCCCATCCCTCTCAGCCTCTCAACAAAAGCCAGAATCCTAGACCTCCTGCCCTGTGAGAGTCACCTTCCTTAGTCTAGTGTTAGCTGTCAAGGTCTCAGGCTTTTGTCCCCTATCAGTGTGTCCCAATGAGTTGACCTGAGGGATACCATGCCTAATGACCTGGTTTTGAATCCTGCATGTTATGAAATCTACTAAGCCTCAGTTTTCTTACCAATAAAATGGTAAGAATCTATTTCACAGGGCTGTTATATTAGGTGACACATGTAAGATGCCCAACAGGTATCTTAACAGCCTCTTAGAAAGTTTGTAAGTAGTACCAGCTTTTGATTATGGGTGAAGTCCACGGGGAAGCTGAGGAAGCAGACACAGTTCTTCCTCTTCATCTTTCCCTCTTCTGCAAAGTCCTGAGGTGTGCATGGCGCAGTCTGTTGCTGCCTTGTCTCTGTGTGGAACAGAAACTATTCCCCCTCCTGGAGAGGGCCTAAGAGGAATGGTGTAAGTTTTTATATTCAACTTTTAGTAACCATTCTCTACAATGAAAGGGGGGTAATGCAGCTGGAGCTCCGGTGAGTTCAATCTTTATGGCAAATACTTTGTTTGTGGGCACCTCTTTCATGTTTCTAAAGACACTGTGTATCTATTTCATTTGATCTTAAGTGAATCTTGTCAGTTATCATTGTCTCAGTTTTATAGATGAGGAAACTGAGGCACAGACACAGCTGTATGTCATCCCATTAGCACGGCTGAAGCAGAAAAAGAATGTAGATTTCCTGACTTGAAAACAGGCAGGCTTGAGTCTCAGGATTTTCTAATAGAAGAAGCCAAGGCCAATCTTAAGCCCAAACAAGAGGTGGAAATAATGAATCCTCTGGCCACCACATTCTCCCCTCTTGTGTTCCTTTTGCTTTAAGCATTTTGATCTCAGTTCCCTCTGCTGTTCCACCCCCAACCCCCAAAAGTTACTTCTACAAGAAAAAAAAAAATGATATTAGTCAGTTACACCTGAGAGAGAATTGAAAGCAGTGGAAACCTGACAAATCCCTAATTGTGTGATTAAAGGCTTTGGCTTCAGATAAAAGAATCGTGTGCCTCAGAAAGCTGATCTGGGAGGTATTTTAGAGAAGGTCGGGGTGGGGTGCGGTACTGGAGTGAGGGACCCAGGAGTGTTTTCCCATTGCTAGTGAGCTCTCAGCAGAAATACTTATAGAGGTTGAGTGGACTTTCAAAGGTGTTCTGGTTGCTGTCACTGAAAGGTCAGGAGATTTGCTTAGGTCGAGCCCTCCACCAGTTTGAGTGATAGGAGAAGTGACCGATGACTGTGCCTGGAACATTGGAGCAATGCAGCTGACTTTGGGCTGAATAGTTCCTGGTGATGTCACGTTGGGTGTTTTAAATACACTGTGTGGAGAAGCTAGGGGAAAAAACAATTCACATTTCCCACTGGCAGGTTACCATCCTAAAGCAATGTCTGCTTTCTTTCATTTGAAATATGCCACTTTTCCATGCAAATTTGCTTTGTTGTTGTGACAAGATGGACACACGTGTTGGATGTGGGCTGTCCCGAGGACTGGTGGGACATCGATGCCATCTATGGAGGGAATCGGGCATGACCCGTCACCATCCCTGAAGAAATGATGCCAATTCTGATGTCTTAGAGATGAGAGCTCAGAGACGGCACGTACTTTTTTTTTTTTTATAGTGTTGGCTAAATACAAACTTTCAAAAGGGTTGGATTTTTTAAAATTGCAAGCAGCAAGTAGTAGAATTGACCAGATTAGTGTCCTTATTATTCTTTTAAGAAAATAGAGTGAGATCTTCTGGCTCACCATCTGAGAACATGTTCCTTCTCCAGTGAAAATTATGTTTCCGAATGTTATATATATGTGTATATTTATGTATATATTTTCTGCTTATTAAAGCACATGGTAAAAAACCAAAATGGTTAAATACGGTTACTTATCAGCCATTCTGCCCTATGTGTGATTGATTTAGTTGATTTTACTTTATGCATATTTGGGGATTATCTGATAATAAATCATCATTTAAAACATTTATGTGTAATATATACTATTTATATCTATATCTATGCTCATTATCTTGACAAGTCAGGATTGAAACAATGTAAGTGGGAATATATTTCCACAGACGACTATTAATTTATAGTTACTAAGATAATGGCATACACGTTCACTTTCAGTTCTATCTGGGTAGCTCTGTAAATTGTGTATTGATTATGCTAATGGCCCTGGTGTCTTTATTACTTGTCTGCAGATACATGCAGATGGAATGCACATTTGGCAAGGTTGTCATCCTGTAGGAAAAGGTGCCTTATTAAAATCTGTTTCTTGGAGATATTGCATTAGAACTAAAGCAAAACATTAAACTCATGGAAACATAAGCAGTTCTTGTGTTCTAGGAAATGAAAAGTGCAGTTAAAAAGTTAAAAAATGATGCTCTTTTATTCCCTTTGTTTCAGATTCCTTAAGGAAAGTGTTTCAGAAATGATACTAAATCAATAATGATCTATTTTTATAGTTTATTTTTGGTTGTGTGGCCTTTCTTGTTTTGTTGATCAGGCTGAAGGAACCTTAGACATTTAGGGTTGCCTATATTTTAAAATTTATTGGCCCAACTAAAGGAGAACAAAATGAATTTTTTCCAATTGTACATAAATTTTCTTGTATTTTGTAACAGCTCATAAGTCATAAATCACAGCCTCACTTTTTGTTCTGATCTTTCATTATACAAACATGTACCTTATTTTATAGGATTTTTCTCTTTCCTTCTTTCCTTTTCGCTGAGCCATCATGTTACCAAATAAGTTGTTTAGAAACTACTTTCTTATCTTCCTGAATGGGATCGTTTCTTAGAAATGTGGGCTGTACACTTACTTGTGTGCCAGCTCGTAAGGAAAGAAAAAAAATCTTAAAAAAATGTTGTTTTAAAATTATTTTCCACTTTATTTTAGTGACAGTTTGATCCCCAGTTTGTTTGAGAACCAGTTGGAGCTTTGGAAGGGGAAAAAGGAAAAAAATAAGCAAAATGTTTCATGTTCCTGAGCTATATGATTCCATTTAGTGGGATAATAATTAATGCTCCATCCAGATCTTGTGTTTAATTCACAACCTTTAGGCAAAACCAGTTGTCCCGTCTTTCCAATATATCATTGCAATTAAGAAGAGGAACTTCCCAAATTAAAACAAAAGCAAAACCAAAGTCACTAATAAAGAGATGGAGTGGTAATATTTGAATGATTTTTGTGAATGAGATTGGAGTTTATCATCTCAAAATTTAAAGATGAGCATTGTTAACATTGCAGCAAACGGATATTTCTTGTTCAAAGCAAAACTTTCTCCCTAAGCTAGTGTTTCAGTAATTGTTGACATAGGTAACTTTGTGTCCAATTAAGAAATATTGTTACAATTGGATTGGTGTTATCTAAAATAGCTGAAGTCATAAGAACAGTTGGTAGAAGTATCAGAAGGTATGACGCCTGGAATATAAAACTTTTCTTCCCAGATTTTCTTTGGCTGGGATGGAGTAATGCTTCCTCGCTGTGCTACTATACCTGAGGCTTATTGGTTACATTTAAAGAAGAAATAACTAGACTTTTCCCCAGATATCCAAATGCCTGAATCCTACTTTCAAAACATGTTTCCTTTATTGTTGTAGTTGCCCTAAGAAGCATTTTTCAAGGTACCTGGTCATTATGTGCTAAAAACTATGCATAAATCTTTTTAAAAAATAATTTGTTTTCCTTCAGAGTGGAGTTTTAGCAGTTTTAAAATCACTTGGCTGTAGCAAATTAGACCTGTATATCTGGATATTAAAAATATTTTTATGTAATATTTTTTCTGATATAAAATGGAAGAAAGGGTCCATGAGGCTTGGTTTCATATTGAGCATAAGGATGTAGAAGTTGGTTTTGTTTGTTTGTTTGTTTTTGTAGGGAGTTAGGGACTATACTCAGATGTTATCAACAGCCCCTTCTCAGTGAGCCAGCGATGTTGAGCATGAAGGTATCAGGGTAACTGGAAGAATCAGGAGTCTCAAATCTGGTGAGAAGAAAGGTGTGTGTCAAGAAGCCTTACCAAACAAAACAAAAACAACAATAAAAAGACATTGGAGAGTTCACTGGAAACCCTTCATCTAGGGGAAAAACAAAACCAAACCTTTGCAGGGTAATTTTTTTCTTTTTCTATTAGGTTAGATAATTTTGAGTTTGTGTCCCCACTTTAGTGTTTCCATCTCATATTTGCCCTGTTGACTTATCATTTTTTTGTGGTTTCTCGCACTATTTTCTTCCACATGAAGGCTAAGCCTTTTAATGTGAATGTTCTAATGTTTTCATTTGGCTTTATATTATTGACAGTAGTGGTCTAGTGTTATTACCTTGTCTTTCAAAAAGGATCATGAACTACATGTGGAATCATGTTAACTTTAACTAAGGGTTAATTTTTTTTCCTAAAAGATGGAATAAAAGAAAGTTATTAGAATCAGTACCTGTTTTTGCTCTTAGTCAAATTTTGCATTTATGTTCCGTTGGCTTTGTGTGTGTTTGAAATAAGATGAAAGTAAAGGGAATCTCACCAAAAACCTCGTAAGTCCCAGGAAGTGTCACCGGGGCCTTTGCAAATCTCTCGCACTAGATGAAAAAGTTAGCTGGTGTGATTGTGATATTTCTGTCCAGTCTGTCTCCACCTTTGGCTCTATTGGGATTGTGGATAAAAGGCAAAATCTGGGTGTGAAGATAGTGAAGAAAGCAAGTCATTAATTAGCCTTGGTTGATACATCTATTTTAAAGCCAAGATAGCAGGTTCATCTCTGGGACTGGCTCCGCCATGCCTGATGCCTGGCTGTCACTGAGACAGCTCCCCATGTTCTTAGGGTCACAGTCAGTCCTAAGTCCTCCGAATCCTGTTTCTGGGATGCCTCCCATGACCTCCTTTCTGCTATTGATTTAGCTTGGTCTCTTGGACTTCTTCCCTGTATTATGTCAGACCCTCCATACTGGTCTCCCTGCTTCCAGGTCTGGTCTCTTTCCAAATCGTCTTCTTAATCACCAGTGGGGCATCTCTCTAAAATGTAAATGTGATCAGTTGCTCTCCTTAAAATCCTTCAATGATTTCTCATAGCGCCAAGGTTAACATTTGAACATTTAGTTCACAGTAGGTCCTTCGTGATCTGCCCAATTTTCTAGCCTTGTCCCTGCCACTGCTCCCCTTTCTTTCCTCTCTATCCAGAGCCCTTCGTTTGAGTAGCACAGAAGAGCTTGCACTTCCTGGAAAGCATCATGTTTTGCATCTCTGCCTTTACATATGTTTCCTCTTTTTGGAGAGCCATCTTCTACTTGCCCTCAGTGCTACCCATTCTTTAAAACTTAGCCCAATTTTGCTACTCTTTGTGTAACATTTTCCTGCTCTGCACCATCTGATTTAAAAGCCTGTGGGCTGGGCTTCCCTGGTGGCACAGTGGTTAAGAATCCGCCTGCCAAGGCAGGGGACATGGGTTCAAGCCCTGGTCCAGGAAGATCCCACATGCTGTGGAGCAACTAAGCCCGTGTGCCACAACTACTGAGCCTGTGCTTTAGAGCCTGCGTGCCACAACTGCTGAACCCGCGTGATACAACTACTGAAGCCCGTGTGCGTAGAACCCATGCTCTGCAACAAGAGAAGCCACCACAATGAGAAGCCCATGCATTGCAACGAAGAGTAGTCCCTGCTCGCCGCAACTAGAGAAAGCCCGTGCACAGCAACAAAGACCCAACGCAGCCAAAAATAAATAAAAATTAAAAAAATTATATTAAGAAAAAAAAGCCTGTGGGCTTTTAAAAGTCTGTGGGCTCCTCCATCCGAGCAGTTATCCCTCCTTCTGCAGTCATTGGTTTACTCATCTCTCTCTCCCCCTTCCCCAGTGCTTGCCAGCCCTTCTCATGTCATGGCACACGCAGAAAAATGATGTTTTGAAGGAAACACTTGGATACATGGAGAGGCAACTGGCCTGCAGTTTCCAGTTATCTCAAGCTGTACGTGGCCACTTCGAGGGCGGAAAGGATCAATATCCTTGAACACCAGAACCCGCTTTTGACCCGCTGGTTGGGAAGCTCTGCAGCAGATTGCAAGCTCCTTGGGACAAGGACCAGGTCTTAGACTTTGCATCTCGAGGGCCTTAGCCAAATGCCTATTACTGTGTGGGTGCTCAGAAAATGTTTGTTTACTGAAGGTGTGACAAGGCAACCACAGTCACTCGAAGGTTAAATGACTAAGGCAGGGACCTGTTTATAAATACTCTGTATGAAAGTTGGAGAGCTAAGATGGCTTTTCTTTTACATTTCATGTTAAAGATAAAGAAGGATGAAGAAGAGGAAAGAAATTTGAGTAAGATTCTGATTGGAAGCCAAGAAACGTTTTATTTGGTTGCAAAACATGCATGTGTATTTTTTTGTTTTGCGTATTTGTGTGTGTGTGTCTTAACCTCTCCCAAGGCTAATTTCCTCCCACTCAGCATCCTCCTACAAGGAATTTCATTGTAGAAAGAAGAGTGGTAATAAATTCATGTTTGGCATGTGCTCCTTCATAATAGTGCACCTGTGATATTTCTCTTTGGTCTTCAAGGATCGTGATAGACCTGTAGAACAATCAAGCAAAACCACAGAAATTCTAAACTTCAATTGTGTGATTTTGTTTAACATAGAGATAATTCTTTTTGTCTGAGAAGATTTTAGAGACAAAGGAGAGAACAGTACCTGAAAAGGTTTTTTGTTTTGTTTTTTCCTTTTTTTCTGTAAAACAATTTAATAACTTTCACAGAATAGAGTGGTTAGAAGATAAACACTGCAGGAAAAGTAAAAAGAGCACGTTTTTATCCTTGGCCACTTGAGCTCTTTGGACCTGTTGTCATCAACCAGGTCTCAGCCTGGGAGGGCTGTCCCTGTCCAGAAGCCAAAGTTCCAGGAATGCTCATCCTTGGCCACCTCACTGATTGCTTTTGTTTTTGGTTCCTTTTGTTTGTTTACCTTTTCTTGAGAGTAGAAAAAAGTGAGGTAGCAGAGTAGCAGGTGGGTGTGGGCCAGATGGCGCATTCCTTCATTAGAGCCTGCTCGAGATTTTATAAACAGTGGACGATTTATTTTCCCTAAATCTGTTTTCATCTTATGGGATTTCCAGTGAGAATGCACATGTAGAGCCCAGAAAGCACAAAATAATGATCCCACCCTTTGGTTTTTGAAAAGGAGGGAGGCTCCTTGTTAACTCTTGGTACACCGAAGGTCACTTTTCCTCTGTTCTTAGAAAGTTATCAAGATACGCCAGTTCATGGGATTTGAACATACTTGGAGGGGAGGAGTGCTTTCAGACATGGTTTGCTCTAAATAGTAGTATCTGGTTTTCTTTTTAGGTGTGGGACTTCTAAAGATGTCAGTAAACCCTAGAAGGCCAGTTGTCGTGACCACATGTGAGCTTTAAAAACAACATCATTCTCTAGGTCTGCGTCTTTATTCCCTGTGCTGCCCCTAGGTTCTTCAGAACCATTTTTTTTTTTTTTTTTTAGATTCCATATATATGTGTTAGCATACGGTATTTGTTTTTCTCTTTCTGACTTCACTTTGTTTGACAGTCTCTAGGTCCATCCACCTCACTACAAATAACTCAATTTCATTTCTTTTTATAGAGAATGGACTTGAGGACATGGCGAGGGGGAAGAGTAAGCTGGGACGAGTGAGAGAGTGGCATGGACATATATACACTACCAAACGTAAAATTGATAGCTAGTGGGAAGCAGCCGCATAGCACAGGGAGATCAGCTCGGTGCTTTGTGACCACCTAGAGAGGTGGGATAGGGAGGGCGGGAGGGAAACGCAAGAGGGAGGAGATATGGGGATATATGTATATGTATAGCTGGTTCACTTTGTTATAAAGCAGAAACTAACACACCATTGTAAAGCAATTATACTCCAATAAAGATGTTAAAAAAACCCAACAACATCAGACAATTAATTATTATTTGCACAAGATTATTGTTAACCTGAGGTGCATCATTTGTAGTGATTTGGGGAAATTTGAGTGTGGAATGCATTTGTTTAAATTATTTGTTTACTTATTCACCATAGGGTTCCTCAAAATAAGACCTGGGTTATAGTGCTTTTTTTATTTTCAGAAGATATCCTTGGAAGAAAAAACTTAGGCAGCTTTCCAAAATAACGAAAACATATTTTTACCAGTCCACTAGTAATGTAGTGTTGAGGCCACTTTTTCTTGAACGTCTATTTTTTTTTTTTTTTATAGTTTTAGGCAATTAAGTTCCAGGAGGTCATGGTCATCACATGTTCTTTTTTTAAGGCAGTATGCATATTTTAGCTGTTATGTTTGAACTTACTGGCACTATGTGGGTTGCTTTAAGATTGAGTAATTCATGCCATGGTTGTTTAATTTGGTGCAAACCTGGCTATGACCAGAGAACAAACTATAAGGAAATGGTCCAGTTTTAAGTTTGTGTTTGAGTATTTTGGGTTCATTCATCTCTTGCCAATCTTAGTTGTTAAATAGTCTTCTTGCGTTCATATTTACATCATCCTCAGAACCCTGTGTTTCTGCCACTCTTATAAAAATGTGCTGGTTTGTAAGGTAGAGCCTCATGCTTAGAGGCAACCAGGAAAAGCCTCATTTATATCTCCAGCAAGAAGGACAGAGGGCCTGGACTGCATACTCACTGCCAGAAGTTTTTATAGTAATACTTTGTATCTAGGCTCTGGCTCTTACCATTAAATGTGCTTTTTATAGAGTACCAGGTTATAAATGTAGTGCAGCTACGGCATATTAATCTTACTGCAGAGATTTAATGAGGCAGTTGTTTTGCGATGGACAGTACTGGGAGCAGAGAGCAACAGAGTTTTACTTTACCACTGAGCTGCAGAAATATTCCTTGCCTGGTAATAATTATAACCACATGATCTCTTAGTTTTTCTTTCTTTTGCCAGTGCTTTTCCATGCAAAAGTGGCTTGGAAGGAGGTCCATTTCTAGGCAGTGAAATGGATTGGAAATTGGGCTGTTTTCTCAGTGGTTTGACATTTTAACTTTGATCAGGCATGGAATTCTTGTTGCACAGAGAGAAATATGTAGGATGAGTTTCAAGAATACAGATAGCCTTTGCCAGTCCGCTGAGATGGGGTTTAGATATTCATTACTTTTACTTGACTTTTATATAG
Source organism: Leucopleurus acutus (assembly GCF_964270905.1). Taxonomy (NCBI): domain Eukaryota; kingdom Metazoa; phylum Chordata; class Mammalia; order Artiodactyla; family Delphinidae; genus Leucopleurus; species Leucopleurus acutus. The sequence continues at coordinate 49,049,481 of NC_139155.1, forward strand.
GTTATAAAAAGTAAATGTGGTGAAACCTCATTTTTACATGGACAGAACAGAATTTCTGCTGGTTGGCCTTAAATTGATCCCACACTTGAAATTAATTGAAGTCCATGGGTTTATGGCCTCCAACACTTTTAAGCCAGTGCAGTTTTTCATTTTCCCCAAATTTGTAATTTTATTAAACCAAGTTGTAGCAATAACAACGCTTATGAAGAGGAGGATGAGAAGAAGGAAGGAACCACCCACCAGGGAACATAATAAGGGGAAAAATTACACTTCTTTTAAATTTCCATTTACAAGTAACGTTAACAAAATCAGAAACAGAGAGCTGCCATTTATTTTTACAGTAACAGTTGTGTCTTTTATCCGAGTCTGAACACTCTCAGTCCAGTGCATCATAGGGACCCTTCTGAAGGGATGAGCCTGCAGGTTGGTTGGGCAGAGGTCATCTGTGATGGATGAAGCGAATTTGGGTGGCCTTCTCTAGGGCAGAGGACAGAGTGGTGCCTGTGGCTACGATGGGGTTTGTGATGGCAGTGCAGGGGGGTGTGCAGATATCTTAAAATATTGCCCTTTGGGTGGGTTTGTAGTACAACAGTAGAGTTGGAATAACAGCTGTCCGTCCTGCAGTGGTGTTCGGGTTGGAGCAGTGCTTACAGGGACGGACCTTGTATTTATAACTCCTTGGGCTGAAGTCAGAGGTCTGAATGGCTAGCAGAGCAGTACAGTTATTTCTTATGACTGACTCTCAAAGGGCTCTATAAAAACTACATAACTAAGGCCATGTGCAATTATTGAAGTGTAGCCGCCTGTGGGAAAGAAATGGTTGATGGTGTCAGCTTTCTAGAATCTTCCTACCTCAGCTGCCATTAGGAATGGAAACTCCTAACGCAAATGAATGCATCTTTTGTTTTGTTTTTTCTGTTTTGCTTTTTTTTTTTTTTGGAGGCGTTGGGTCTTCGTTGCTGCGCGCGGGCTTTCTCTAGCTGCGGCCAGCGGGGGCTACTCTTCGTTGCGGTGCGCGGGCTTCTCATTGCTGTGGCTTCTCTTGCTGCGGAGCACGGGCTCTAGGCATGCAAGCTGCAGTAGTTGTGGTACGTGGGCTCAGTAGTTGTGGAGCACGGGCTTAGTTGCTCCGTGGCATGTGGGGTCTTCCTGGACCAGGGCTCGAACCCGTGTCCCCTGCCTTGGCAGGCGGATTCTTAACCACTGCACCACCAGGAAAGCCCTAAACCCATCTTTCGAATGGGCAAGAAAGAATTCCTCCTGGATGTGGAGGTTGGCAAAAAAAAAAAAAAAATCTACTCCCAGGGAGAGAGTCTGAGTTTCCAGGACTCATTGTGCTGCACCAAAGCATCATAGGCTATAATCGCACCCACCCCCCAGAGGGTCCCTCTTAAGTGGTGACCTAAAAAACAATTCGCCAGTTGGCTGGAGCTTGCGTCCTGAAGTTGCAGCAGAAGTGAATAAGCTTGACTGGCTTCAGCCCCTGAAGGATTCTATCTGTAAATGCAGAAGTGGAAGCAAAACCATTTTTTATTAGTCTTAAAATGACCCTCATTTTAATAACTGGCCACAGTGTCAGAAGCATGGACTGGGGTCATTCTTTAGTTGTTAAGAGCTAGAGCATCATGCAGGCTTCCCTGTTTGTTTGATATTTTTGATGTGGATCCGTGTAAAGTGTCCATATCCTGAATAATAAGGGAGGCAAGTTCTTATCATTTTCGCTGCATACTACTTAAAGTATTCAGTGTCTGCTTATTTAAAAACAAACAGGTCTGCAGACTCGATGCATAGCATTTAAATAATCGTATTAAAATTCAGACCTAGCAGCCACATTTCTCTGAGTGCTGTCAGTTTTATGAGAAACTGGAAAATCATGCTAAACAACTGAGTGTTCAGTGTACGCCTGCTGCCTTCCACCAAGTGTTTAACGGTGTTAACGGTGTGCCGGCCAGTTCACCATAATTGGGACAGTTATTTGTTTTCCTGAATTACTCTAATTTGGCGGTATTTTACCACTTGGTTTTAGCTTGTTGGAGCTCTTTGAACCATTACCTGTTTCTTGTGTCTGTAGCTCTAGATGAAACATTTGAAACCAGCAAAGGCAAATGTGATGGATTATACAGTGTCAGTTTTGGAAAACGTAGGCACGTAGGTGCTTTTGAATTTGGAGATGACTGGTCTGTTCCTGTTTACAGAAGAAATACCAGTAAAGGACTTTTTAGTATACTCTTTTTTTACTCCCTCCCCTCCCTTCTTGTCATCATTAAATAATATTTACTAAACACTCACCTGGACACCATGCTGTGCTGGGCAAAGTACAAGACAAACGAAAAAGATCCTGTGATTACTCCCCCAGGGATGAGCCGTCTAAACGCCAGTAGGTGGAAATGGGTACTGCGTCGAGTGTTGAGTTAATTTTCCAGACAGCAAATCAACTCAAATTACCAATTTACTTAAACACGTTTTTTAGGTTTTTTTGAAAATAAACAAACAAAACTACTTGCTCTTTGATTTGGGAATTCTGCTTTTGTTTTACAAACCCAAGAGATTATTATATGTGTTGACATGTAAGTTGATTTTGGTATATGTGAATCATTTGAAGGGTGGTGATATAGTTAAGTTCATTGCAGATGTGTAGAAAGGCTTTGGAATAACTTCCAGCCAAAGGGGAGCACCGTGACTTGTAGAAATAGGTTCGTAGAAGCACGTGACATGCAAGGTAGCGGGAAGCACTTTCCGACAGCGGACAGTGGTATGGCGGCACTGACTGACTTTTCTAAGAAGTCTGGGCTAGTTTGATCCTGTGAATTCTGTATCGTAACATTGCAAATATTTATCCTCCCATATCTAAACAAATTGACTACAGATAACACATTACATATTTCTCAGGTATCTGGACACAGTTCTTTTGTAACTGTTCATTGAAAACTCTATTTTGAGACATAATTTATTTCTGACTTTGGAGGACTTCTTGCTATTAGAAATGAATGTCCCGTTAAGTTAAGTCACAGATTGTATTATCCTAATTTTCCCTAAAGAGGCGTCTTCTCTCCCTCTGTGCTTTCCTGCAAAGAGGAGCAGTGACACTAGAATGTTTGGGGATACTTCGCTAAAATGAGGCAAAAGACAGCATAAAGAAAATCACAACGTATTTATTGAGCTCTAAGTGAAAATATTGCACGTGTTTTGCTCTCTTACGAATGATATTTGTGTATCATTCTTAGGGTTACAATGGCACTATTTTTAGTTTTCCCTCTGTTTAGCTTTTCGAAACTGATAATGCCGGTTCAAGTTGTTGACTTGATTCTAATTTGCAGTTGCTCTTTGTATATTTTGTTTTAGTTTTTGATGATTTTGAAAACAAGAGACACACCAGTACATTTACACTTGAATTGGTGCTTGCAAGAATGTTATGCTATGTGGTAGGACTTATTTTGCTCTTGCTGTCTAACAAATAATGGGGTAACTGTGTGTTTTGACCAGTCTATAAGTAAAGGTCAATTTTGTGCCTATGGTAATTAGCTTAGCTTACTCTAGCCTTTTGGCTAATTCTGGTAATTTCCTGTGAAAGAGTATATTTAGCAGAAAAGGAATTCATTCTCAAGCACAGTGGTTTTTCCCTTTGCATTGGAGACTGTTTAATTTTAAAAGTGATTTCTCTCTCTCTTGTAAGCAAACAAAGGCTGTAAAAAAATGTCAAAGTTAACCTTAAGTGTGGCAAATTATTTGAAAGAGGAGCTGAGAAAAGGGCTACATGTTGGAGGACAAAAGGAAAAACTCCAGTCATCACGAACTGACAAATTTTAGGGAAGTCCCACTTTTGATGCTTCTGTAATAAAATCTACAATAAAGCCCTCCTAGTGCAGCTTCAAGGAAAAAGGTGTTTCTGGTTTGGGTAGCAAGATGAAGCGCTACTTTAAAAGAACCTGTCTTTAAACACCATACTTACAGTCTTGATTTTTTTTTTCAGACCCCAACTGTGAACTTGAAGACAAGACTGAAGATGGAGAGGCAGGGGACTGTAAGAAGAGGCCGGAAGATGGTGAGGAGCTGGAAGACGAAGGCGTGCACAGCTGTGACAGCTGCTTCCAGGTGTTTGAGTCACTGAGCGACATCACAGAACACAAGATTAATCGATGTCAGCTGACAGGTAAACACACCTACCACTTCTCATCTTCTCATACGTCTTCTCTATTTCTGATTTTTCCGTTTGTTTCTTGTTTTTCAGCTGACAGGTAAACAACACTTGCCACTTCTTGTCTTCTCATACTGTTCTATTTCTGATTTTTTCCGTTTGTTCCTTTTTTTTTTCACCCCCTCTTCCAGCTGTTACATTCTTCTACTTGAGTACCTAGGTAAGTCTAGAAGCGCTTTAGAAAGAATTCGAAGATGATGGTTTACGGCAAACTCATTGTCACAGTCATCCTTAGATTTTGAATTGTACCCAGATTTTAATAGCTAATGGATATGTTTTCATTTCCTTTTTTTTTTTTTAACTACCGTGATACCATGTAGATACAGAGCCTAACATTGGGTGGCTAAAATAAAGTTTAAAAATACCTTCCGAATAAGTTTTCACAGAAGTTTAGTGTGCACGAACTTATTTTAGTTTAAATATCATCTCAAGAGAACTTTCACTGATTGGTCACTCTCTGCTGAGTTTGGTGCCTTTTTTGTGTTCCTATAAAACCTGATGCTTATTCTTGAATACCACAGTGTTCACTGCATGTGTTAACTTTCCATCTCCCTCATTAGACTGGAAGCTCGTGGATGGCAGGAACTCTGTCTTATTCATCATTGTATTCTCTGAGTCTTGCACAGTGCCTGGCCCACAGAAGGTGCTCGCTAAGGCACAGAAGCTATTCTGCTATACATTTCGCGGGAAGAATCAGATTTAAAATGACAGGAAGCATGATGTGTTCAAGTTAATGGTTGGATAAAAGTAAAACTCAGTTTGCCAAGTTTCTACCCTCTTTAAAAATATATCCTGTAAGAACATACTATATGAGGCTGGGTGGGACATTTTAGATAGATATCTCTTTTTAGACTCCTGTCATTTTTCTCTTACTGATGATACTGACACTGCTCCAGTGTGTGTGTGTGTGTGTGTGTGTGTGTGTGTGTGTGTGTGTGTGTGTGTGTGTGTGTGTGTGTTTGTAGATCTCTTACTCTATCTTATTTTCCTAGCACAAATCTTTCTTCAACTAACCATGTATAGGAAATGTATTTATTAGACAAGTGGTTCTCCAGCTGTTTCCCACAGAATATTGATATTTTTGTAAGATTTTAATAGGTGTTCCATTTTAAGCAGGTTTCCTGAACAGATTATTATGGAACTGTTGGATTAAATCCAGTTAAATAGGCTTCATTATTGAAGTGCACTGTGGCTCTTCAAAAAGGGATTGCAGTGAGTAAGTTTATTAGGCCATAGACTCTCCTCTCTTTCAGAAAACCCATTATTGTTTTTTTGGAGTATAAGTTTGGAAATCTGTGGCGCTTATATAAGCATTGCTATATACATATTTTGTGGGTTTTGGTAACCTTCTTTTGATACAGTTCCAAACTTAGAGACAAATTGCAAAAACAGTATATAGAACTCCCATCTACCACTTATCTGATTCACCAGTTTTTTACATTTTACCCTACTTGATCTGTCATTGCCTCTTCACTAGTTTTTTTTCTTAGTCATTTGAGAGAAGGTTGAAGACTTCACACCCTTCGAAATATATTCGGTGTATTTCCTAAGAACAAATACAGTCTCTTACATGGCTGTGGCACACTTATCAAAATGAGGAAAGTTCACATTTAACACATAGAGTACTGTTATCTAATCCACAACCAATGTTTAAATTTCAACAGTTGTCCCAATAATGTCCTTTAGAGGTTTTTTGCTTGTTTGTTTCATTTTCTTTCTTCTTCTTTCTAATTTTTTAATTGTCATGTCTCTTTTGTTTCCTTTCACCTGGAATGGTCTCTCATTTTTTGAGGAGTACCTGCCAACACTTTATAAAATGCCCATCTGTAATTGGGTTTGCTTGATGTTTCCTCATGATTAAATTCAGGTTACATACTTCCATGGCAGGAATGCCACCAAAGTGGTGCTGTGCCCTTCTCAGTACATCAGATCAGGAAGTACCTGATGTTGACTATACTATACCAGTGTTGATGGGGTTAACACTGAATACTTGTTTTAGGTGATGTCCACCAAATTTCTCCAGTGTTAAAATGTTGCTCTTTTCCCTTTGTAAATAATAAGTAATTTGTGGGAAGATGCTTTGACACTAAGTAAATATTTTCTCTCATGAAATCTCCATTTTAGCTGTATAATTTTTGTATTTATTAGTTGGCCTTCTGCCACAGTTTCCTTTCTTATTCATTCATTTATTTTTGTATTCGTATCACCATGGGCTTTTGGATTTGTATTTTATTCAGTGGGTCATAATTCATTACTGTCATTATTTTGATGCCCAGATTGCCTGAGATTTGGCCAGTAGGAGTCCCTTTGAATGGTATTCTGGGTCAGTTTAATGTCTCCATCATTATTTGAGGACTGACTCAGTTTCTGCTGCAAACAGATGCTCCAGGCTCATCATGTTATAGTCCTAATCAATCTTTTGTCCAAGGAACCCTGGTTCCTTTAAGAGGACAAAGGTATTTAGAAATCAAGATATGGGCACTGTGTATACTCATTGATAGAGGTATATCGTTGATTATAAACCATATCAGCAGACAGACTTTAGGAAATGTATATGTGTGTTTAATATAATACATGTATAATATAACTTATAAAATGCACATATATACAAATATATACACATATATGTATTTTTCTCTCTCTAATAAGAACCACATGTTTCTATTGATACCTCTAATTCAATCCAACATTTGAGATACATTCCAATCTTTTTTCTTTCCATATTTATTACTATCCTCTCTAGCAGTGAGACACCTATCTTCCATCATCCTCAATATATTTACTCATTTCCCGAGTCTAGAATACACATTAAGTAGTTTCAAAATTGCTTACTCATATCATCATGATAAGCAGACCAACTAACTAGAGTTTAATAGCTGTTTATAGTTATTAATGTTATAGTTTATAATGTAACATTTACATACAGTGAAATTTATAGCTCCTCAGTGTACAGTTTGATAAACTTTAACAAAATACATATACCCATGTGACCCGTATCCCTCTTAAGGTAATTTCCTGCATCCTAGACATTTCTCTTCTCTTGACCCCTTTCTAATCAATAATGATCCACTAGAAGTAACTAGATTTTAAGTTTTTAACTGTAGATTTGTTTTGCCTGTTCTAGAGCTTCTTATAAGTACACACAGTATGTACTCTTTTTTGTGTCTAGCTTCTTTTGTTCAGCATAGTGTCTGCAAGGTTCATTCATGTTGTGTATATGAGTAATCTGTTCTTTTTTATTGCCGAGTAGTATTCCATCACATGAATGTATCCTAATTTTGTTTTCCATTCTCCTATTGGTAGACATTTTGGTTATTTTTAGTTTTTGGTTGTTGTGCATAAAGTCGTCGTGAACCTTCCTATACAGGGCTTTTTGTGGATATATGTTTTATTTCTCGAGTTAAAGTAGGAGTAGAATTGCTGAGTCATGGGGTAGGGTATATTTAACTGTATGCAAAACTTCTGAATCTTTATCACAAGTGGTTGCACCGTTTTACACTCTCACCAGCAATGTCTATGAGTTCCAGTTGTGCATCCTTGATAACATTTGTGTTGCCAGTCTTTTTAATTTAAGCATTCTGTTGGGTGTGTAAAGGTATTCTTTGTGGATTTATTTGCATTTTCTAATTCATGTACATTTAATTGACTTCATTTAATTCATTTTTCCTCAGAATGCATAATTTTTGGAAAATCCCATTAAATGCAGTTAGTATGATTCTATTTTTAGTGGAATAGCTTTAAAGGGAAGCTTTACTTATGTGGAGTCAACACTAACATTAAGGTGAAGACATGGGAACCTAACTGATATGGCCAATATAAAGTATGCCAGCAAGAAATCTTACCTTAGGTGAGAGTGGTGTATCTCTCATGTGAAAGATTAACTTTAAAATTCAATATTAAAAAAACCTTGAAGTTCTATTTAGTGTTTACGTTTTATTGAGTTCCTGCCATGGAAATATCCTTATGTTCAGCTCTGTGAAGCAAAACAACAACAACAACAAAAGAAACATTATTCCTGGATAACTTTATCTATTATACAATAATATATTTCTTTATATATTATACAACTTTAATATCAGTGCAGAAAATGCTGGATTTTCAGCACGTGGTATGGTGAAGATAATATTTATGGATTAAATACTTTTTTCTTCAAAAACCTCAATCCCTAATAAAATATTTGGTTTATTTTGATCTTAAGCTTTCTAAAAGCTTAGAATCTAGTCTGTGCTCACATCATTTTATCCCACAACATTTTAAACAAAGGAAAGAAAACAGTCTTATTTGTGACTTAATGAAACATTTCAGGAACGGTACAGCTGATGGGTCTTTGTCCTGTTTATTGATGTTCAGGGTGATTTCTTGGGGAGGGCGGTAGATTGATGAGGGGAAAAGCAGAAGTGGAGGATCAGGGAGAAAGCAAAAGGGGGAGAAACAAAATCAGGAATCCTTCACATTTGTTTAAAGTGTTAAAGTTCAAACTTGAGTTGAGTTAGCTAAGGGTACCCTTCAGTCTGATCTGGAAGAGATTAAAGACACTGGCAGCATTTTAATTAAAAAAGTAATATGATGCTTTTACCTTCTTCCTTGATTAAAACCTTTTACTCTACGTTAGGAGGTCTGACTTTTCCACATTTCGCTTCCTGCTGCTTGAGTTTACTCTCTTCTTGGTGCTGCTTCTTTTTTCTGGTGGACAAAATGCTAGTTTAGCGAAGTAGGATATTTCTAGTTGTTTTCTTTTTCCCTTTTAGTTTTACTCTTTTTTGTTTCTTTATTTTTTTTTTTTTTTTTGTCTTTTAACTTCATCTAGCCCCATTTGTATCTTTGCTAATTTTCCCTTGATTCCTGTCCTTGTTTCAAGACTCTTAATTTCCTTGTTGTCCTTATATCTCTCCTTCTTTTCTCTCTGGCTATCTTATGGTCTCTTGCTGTTTTCTCAACTTTCTTCTTTGCTCCTTGTGGCTTCCCTTCTGTTCATCTCGAAGTCTTTACTTACTTGTGTCGTCCTATCCATCTAGACCAGAGCCTGAAAACCTTTTGGTGAACAATTTGTATGAAGAAAGAGGGAACTCCTAGTAGTGTATAGGAGGGTTAACTATAGAGTAGAATTAGGAGAGAAAAGTCTTAAAACTTGCTGATTTGCAAAATAACACAAAACGGAGGTATTCTGTGGTCTGACACCTGTGGAGGTCAGTCAGGGTCGTTTTGTTGAAACCACCCTGAACTGGTAAAAACCTGCCCTGAGATTCCCATCCCTAATTGAGTGCTTTCTTGGTAACTTGAGATCTGTTCTTTGGTGACTCTCATACCCAAGGGTGAGCTGCCAAGGTGAAAACTGACTCACTCCAAACTGAAAGTTTTGAAATCCTGGTCTAGTCATGCCAAGTGAGCCTAGACTAGTCCTGGCCTTAGGAGATGAAGGTCAAATATGGACCAAGATGATCAATTTTATTTTATTTTATTTTGCCTGTGCCACGCAGCATGTGGGATCTTAACTTCCCTGACCAGGGATTGAACCCGTGCCCGCTGCATTGGAAGGGCAAGTCTTAAGCAGTGGACCGCCAGGGAAGTCCCAAGATGATCAATTTTAGACTCAGATTTGAAAGTCAGCTCAGGGATCGGGTATGCCCCAGGTCAGTTCATGAGTAGGTACCAGTGACCTGGACTGAACTCACAGACAGCAGATCCAGCATCGGCCCAGAGATCTAGGGGGTCACACACACAGTTAATGGAGTTCATCACTGAGGGGAATTCTGGAAGGTGGGCACTGTTGTGGAGAAGCATCCTGACCTAGGAAGCAGCAGAACAGTCCCTAAGGATAACGAGGTACAGGGTGGCCCTCTTCTTTGTCTCTCAGGGCAGCTGTCCTCTTGTCTGCAATCCAACATGTGTAAGTAAATTATATATCATCCCTGCTTGAAGGAATAAGGGGAAAGGGGAAAAAAAAAAATTAAATCCCGCTCTTCAGTTGTAGCAGGAGATGCAAACCACCTGTCTTGCCCCAGCCGTGCTGTCTTTTTCCTGGAGGCTGAGAAGGGAGGGAAATCAACACTCTAATGCTGTTGGGACTCTCTGATGCAGAAGACAGATTATCAAAATATATATTTAAAGAAGGAAGAGCACAGAGAACCTCTCATTTTACTAATCCACAAACCCTATTATTTCTTGCCATTTCCCTCAGGGAGTAGGGAGGGCTGGAAGCCAGAGGGGTCTCATCACACTTCTCAACAAAGATTTAATAGCAGGGTGCTAAGGGGAAGGCTGAGATTACGGAGACTTTATTATGCTTACAAAACTGAGTAAGAACTAGCATTGTAAATCATCAAAACTAAGCTTCACTTAACAGGATAAATGTGTAAAGTGCATTTGGTAATACTGTATGCTTGTTGTTCTGAGTCATTTTTCTCTTCTCTCCTGCTAATTTGCAAACTTGAGTTGTCTGTTAAGTGTTCTTTCCCGTCATTGATGTGAATTGCCTGGGTGTAAATGCAGAAAAACTAAACAGCGTTGTATTAGTTCTTAACCCTCTGGCCCACTATACTGTTGGTAAGATGAGTAGGTCGAGGTGTGTGTGACAGCAAGGCTGTTGTAGTTTGGGGGAAAATGTTTGTAGACCAGATTTATAAAACCCTAACCATATTTGTGGCTCCTTTACAAATACTGATACTGTACGGCTTCACATTTTTGAAGGAAAGGAACTGAACCAATGATGAGACACTGCATCAGTATAAAATAGTATGTTCATTTAATTTGATTTTAAAAGTTATGAGACTCCCTGGAAGCTTCACACAGATTTTGTGAACTGAACACTTTTAGACATCTGGATTTTTTTTTTTTTTTTTGACTAAAGAATTTAAAGAAAAAGTGAAAGTGATTGAACATGTGTTATATGGTTGTGGAAAATTAAAGACTGGTTGGTTCCACTTGACAGTCAAGTACCCTAACAGCGAGTTCTGTTGGCAGTGGGAATAAGGAAAATGAGTGTTTTATGGAATGAAGCATCATTTTCACAGAAGCATATTGAAACTGTTTTCAGAAATTTTTTTTGCTGTTTTCCTTTTCAAATCATTAGTTGAAATAAATTACATGAAATAAATGTGATATTTTAACACTTTAGTTTATATTAATTAGGTTCAATGCATTATGCCTTTGATTTGCATATTTCTACATTAATTTCTGTATTAATTCATTATTCATGCTTTGTTATTAATCATTTATATATAAATTAATTATCTCTTTCTATATTAATTAGGCTTAAGGCACTGTATATTTTATTTTCCTATGTCCCTCTGTTTTGATCAATTTCTTGTTTCCTACCCAAAATATTTCCTTAGTGTTTTTAGGCTACTTCATTCTTCAAATCCCCCTAAGCCCCCAAAATGCAATTTCGTGGCCTCCACTGATTCCATTCCCCAGCCCCTTCTCCACATGCTTCTTATTTTTCAGACCAGTGGTTTCCAAACTTTTTTGATTAAAAAAATACAGGCTGCATCTTCATAATACATACTTATCAATATATTAGATAGATGCACATATGATACAACACTCAAAAAACAGAAATTGAAAAATGAGGTGAAGATGAAATAAATAGATTTAAAAAATAAATTTATGTTGTTTTGAAGTTCTGGTCTAGATTCATTTATTTTGACAATTTATTTTAATGGCTGTGAGAGCTAAGAGAGCTATCTCAGAAAACCACAAAGAGAGAACGTCTGTTATTACACTTCTTGCTGAGGTTCATAACTATCGACGTTGGCTATAGCCACCATATTTCAAATAACTTTCCTGAAATCTCAATTTTGTTTTGCCAACTTTTGGTCACATCTGATTAAATTGTTTCTTTCTTCCGTCCTTCATCCTGTGGCTGACAAAGAGCTTTTACTAGGAGTAGAAGGGCTAGACTTGCCATTTTCTTGTTGATTATTTGTGCACAGCTATCAATATCCTGCAGTTGCCTTGCAGAAAACTTTAAAAATCACTTATCAAAACTTGAGGATTGTGTGTGAATTAGATTACTTAACATTAAACAAGATGATCCACAGGTCTGTTTCACTGGGCACTATTTTGAGATGTGGGAAGGGAGTGGAGAAGCAAGGGCACCCAGGATGACTATTTATCTTCTCACTCTCAGGATGCTGGGTGGCTATTTATGGCTGCTGTCCCTTCTGATTGGTTGCTAAATATTCAGACTATCTTTTCTACCCTGGGATATGTACCCTATATTTCAGAGACCACTGTTGTTGACTACCATTTACTTCATCATGTGAAAAACAACTCGCCAAGTCTCTGCTCCTCTCGGTTTTAGAGAAGGTGGTGTGGCTTGAGTGTGTCATTTTCTTGGTCTGGCAGGACCATGACTAAAGTTCTTCTACGCATTTGCCAGAGAGAAAGCAATTGTCCATGATTGGTTCCAACCTCTGAGCTGTTGGTTGAGTGAGCTCCTTTTTCTAGTTTTGGAGGAAGGGTCAGTTAAACTATTACCTGCTGTGAAAGCATTGTTGTTTCCACATTGATTTTGCTACAGCAGAGCTTTGATATTAGTGTTTAGTCTACTGTCTTTTTCTTGATATATTTGTTTGTGAAATTCTCTACCAAAACATGGATACAAAATAATCATTTTCAGGTCCATTATTGTCTCGAAGCTTTTGAACGATTTTGGGCATTGTAATCGGGATTTATAAAAGGCCTTTACTGATGAGGTACATTTTCCCACTATGAATGGTGAGTTATTACATGTATTAATTTATTAAAATTAAATAGCTGGAATATTGAAGGGGTAGTTTTAAGAAATACTTCTCTGTATTTTTGATGTGCATTTTAAAATTAGGTGTTTTTACGCTCATTCTTGATAGATTATCTGGGCAGAGGTTGACAGTTATTTTTGTTCCACGTTATGAAGATATTACACCATAATCGTGATTGCTGTTGTTTTTGTTGAGCTATCTATAGTCATTCTAATTATAGTTCTTTTGTGTGTAATTTGTCTTTTCTATTTAGTTGGATTTTACATATTCTCTTTGATTTCGTGTTCTGAAGTTTCACTAAAATATGTCTAACTGTGGAAAAAAAATAAAAATAAAAAAATAAAATTTTTTGTCAGCCTGTTATAATTATTTGTGAATGACAAGAAAGCTACTGATTATGAATGGAAAGTTCCTAAAGGATGAACTCTCCTAGAAATAGAAAATACATGGGTAAATTCACTTTATTTTTTACAAGTAAGAGCTAAGTGGAGAATATCCTGTATTAGCTATAACTATTTGCAAATTACCTGCTCCTTGATTAGTTTGAGGTTTTTGAAATTAGCATTTTGAAATGAATAGAACTCAAGAAGCAAATTAGCATTATTTGTCTGTGTATTAAAAATGTTACCTTTGGATGTCTTGTGGAACCATAACTGTTTTAGAGAAGTGGTCTGGCCTTAGTTGTATAATTGATAATGAACATATTATCATCTAATTCTGTGGTTTCAGGATTTATTTGCCAAAAATTGTAAATAAAATATCAAGAACACAAACCATGGGAGAATATCTTCAAGAATTTCCACCATGTCCTTGATGGTCATTGATGGTAATTAAAGCTGTCAGTTTGTCCCTGTGGAGAAGTGTAAAGATTATAAATGAAGGGCTGTATTTGGGATGTGGAAACAGTGGGGCCTCTTTTGTGGGGAAGATGAATTAAAAGAAACCAACTATTTCCTCGGCCCTGTGCAGCCATTCAGTCTGTCTTATAAACAGGGTGATGTTTAGGTATTTGGATACATTTGTGTGCACACGAGAGCTCTGCCACATGTAGCCTATTCTCAGATGTGAAATTCAACATGATAAAACTTAGGAGGTTGAATTTTTACAGTTTTATATGACTGCACTTTTCTTTTTTCTACATTACTCTGCTTAAGATGCTTGTGACCAATATCTACTTCCTTTATAAGGTAGTGAGTTGATAAGAAAAGTGGACTATTTCCCCATCCTTTCTCTTTGTGTGAAGTCTCTGGCTGGGGATCTAGTCTTTGGGGAATGGCAGCAATGTCACAGAGATCTATGACCTCCTAATAGGCCATGGGAGGGGAAGGCAGGACTCATTCTACACTGTGCCTCAGGGCTTAGTTCCTTTAAACTTCAAGGAATTGGATGGAACTCTTCACTCCTCCTTTCTTTCAGCTTTACCTTCAGGGGAAATTGATCGATTAGAGGTGATTATTCCGCAAACTCTGAACCCTTTTCCCCTCTTTGTTCCAACTGGAGCTCCTCAAAGTTTAAAGGGATTGTGTCTCCTGGGTGAAATGTAGAATGAATTTAAATAGATTATTGGGTAGAACTCTTTGAACACACATTAAAAGTGCTAAAAAAATATATTTGGAACTGAAAGAAATATGGGAAGCAAAAGGAGAAAGTAACATTTGTTTTAAGATAATGATAATGTAATTATATGGGACATTTTTGAGCACATGATTAGCTGTTAGAATCATAGTAGTGCTTCAACCAAGAAAATAATAGAGTCAGTGCAACAAATCGACAGTTGTAGAAAATCTGGATGGTGACTAAGACCCTAATAGGCCCAAAGACAACCGTAAATGACTGGGTTTATATATGTCCTCTGTTAAGCACAGCAAAATTCTACTAATGGATGGCTTTCAGTTTTTTCTAACTTCTTTGTTTAACAACAACAAAAAATGCTCTCTACCTAATTCTCTTTTTGCATGTGTGATACATTTGCCTTATCGGCACTATGGACCTTATTTGAGTTATATTTCATTCCACATCAATTTAATTTTTCCCCCTTTAAAAAAATCTAATTCCTGGACTCTACCTACCCACAGAGCAGTATTAGCTCCCCCTGGTGACTAAATAAAAATGTAGGCAAGGATGAGTGTGGTGATGAGCTTCATTAACTTTAACTTTTAAATGCATAATTAGCATTAGGATGTATACACTTGGCAAGTACACTGAACTATTTTCCAAGAAAAAATTCCAATTAGTCTTGAGAAATGTCCATTTTCATGTCAGTTTATTTACATGGTGAAGGCTGGTCTATCTTATGTGGCTTTCCTGGAGTTCTGCCCATTTTAATGACACCGAAGCTCGTGGTTTCTGATGTGGGAGATATTAGGACAGAAGGCAGATACTCAGATCTTCTGTAAACTAGGAGCTGATTAGAGACACAAAAAATGAAAGTAAGAGTGCTACCAATTTGCCTATCTCTTATCATTCTTGCAAAATAGACTTTCCATAGAATAGGTTATTATTGTTAAAATGATTTGAAATCTCTCCATATCTTGGCTGTTGTGAATAACGCTGCAGTGAACATGGGAGGGCAGGTATCTCTTGAAGATCCCAATTTCAGATCCTTTAGTTGTAAACCCACTTATAAGATGAATAAGTTCAGGGGATCTAATGCACTGCATTGTATAATAGTTAGAGAAAATTATACTGTACTATATACTTGACAGTAGCTAAGAGAATAGAGCTTTAATCCTCTCATCACAAAAAAGAAATGGTAATTATGTGAGGTGATAGAGGTGTTAGCTAACCCTACTATGGTAATCATTTTGCAGTTAATAAGTGTATCAAGTCATCACGTTGTATTAAACTTATACAATGTTACGTGTCAGTTCTATCTCAGTAAAGCTGGAAAAAATAAAATAAATTTTTTGGGGAAGGACACTGTTGTACATTCAAACACCAAGATGTGTTTTTTTGTTGTCACCTCAAGGAAGCATTTTTCCAATTTAATTTACAAATTGTTTAAAAGTGTATATTTTTATTACTTGGATTGCTTTCCAACTTAACTCGTATAGTTTAGTTTCTAAAACATTTCCCCTTCATAATTATCAGTTTGACGGACACTTGAGAATGCCTTTATAATCTTTCTGAAAAGGAATTTGTCAAGTCTGTCATATCTGTCATATACTTACCAGTCAACCCTCCATGTCCTCGGGCTCCACAAATGCGGATTCGGCTGACCCGCGGATCAAAAATATTTGGGAAAAAAAATTCCAGAAAGTTACAAAAAGCAAAACTTGGATTTGCCTTGCACTCCGGCAACTATTTACATAGTATTTAGACTATTTACATAGCATTTACGTGCTATTACATATTATAAATTATTTAGAGATGATTTAAAGCATATGACAGGATAAGCGTAGGTTATATGCAAATACTAGGGACTCAAGCATCCATGGATTTTGGTATCTACTCGGGGTGTTCTGGAACCAGTCCCCCAAGGATACCCAGGGATGGCTGTATTTCTTATGTGTAGTCTTATTTTCTATGAAAAAAGTATTTGCTTTTCACCGCTGTTTTATGCTGGTTATCAAAAAGCAATGTCTGTGACTGTGTGATCTGGTTTAATGTTTTATATTAAATATTATATATTATTATGCATTCAAAAGGAAAGATTTAAATAGTGATAACTTTCTTCTTATCACATGTTTATTAATACAGATGTTATTACATTGATTAGATACTGCAGTTGGGCTCAATATAATGAAAAGTGTATGGCTCCATTACTTTCTACACTACGAAGACCATGCAGAGATAGTGAAATGAATAGCACCGCTCTGTAGTTTGTTTTCCTAAATACTACTACGCATTTATCAGCAGTTCAATTCAAGAAACATTTATCAAGTTTCTAGTCTTTGTCAAATAAGTACTGGGCCCAGGATCTTCTGGGAGGAAAATGGTTTAGGGTGGGTCTCTGAGCCTAACTCGGACTCAGGGTTGGCTTCCTGGAGCATGTGATGCCTTGAGTGGTAAGAGAGTTCGCTAGTGAAGATAGGTGGGGAGAGGCATTTCAGGCAGACAAAAGAGGAGGAAAAATAGGAATGGGATATGAAACAGAAAAGTATCTGCTGGGGCAACATCAAGCTAGAGGAAAGTGCAAGATGGGGAAGTAGTGAGAGAATGTGAATGTATTAGTCCCCTATTGCTGCAGAATAAATGACTCCAGCAATTTTGACTTAAAGCAGCAATCACGTATCATCTTAAAGTTTCTGTAGTTCAGGAATTTGGGAGCAGCTTACCTGGGAGATTCTAGTTCAGGGTCTCTTATGAGGTTGCAGTTGAGGCGTTGGCCAGGGCTGCAGTTAGCTGAAGTTTTGAATGGGACTAGAGGATTCACTTCTAAGCTCAGTCACATGGCTGCCGACTGGACATCTCAGATCTTCACCACATGAGCCTCTCTATAGAGTTGCTCATGGCATGTCAGTAGGCTTTCCCCAGAACAAGTAAAGTGAGAGGGAGGAGAGGGAAGGGGAAAGGTTTTGGAAAAGGGTGAGGGAGAGAAGGAGAGAAGCTGCAATGTCTCTTATGGCCTAATCTTGGAAGTGGCATACTATTTCTTCTGCTATATTCTATTATTATTTTTTTTGTGTGTGTGTGTGTGTGGTACACGGGCCTCTCACTGTCGTGGCCTCTCCCGTTGCGGAGCACAGGCTCCGGACGCGCAGGCTCAGCGGCCATGGCTCACGGGCGCAGCCACTCCGCGGCACGTGGGATCTTCCTGGACTGGGGCACGAACCCATGTCCCCTGCATCGGCAGGCGGACTCTCAACCACTGCGCCACCAGGGAAGCCCCATATTCTATTATTGATCACACAGACCAACCCTTGGTATGATATGAGAGAGAATTACACAAATGCCTGAATACCAGGAGATGGGGTTCACTGGGGGCCACCTTGAAGGCTGGTTAGTGCAATGAACTGGGAAGGAAAGGTAAGATCTGGCCATTGGGGGACCATGCTAAGAAGTTAAATTTGATTCTCTGGCCTGTGCTTTTCAAACTGCTCTGAGGAACCTCACAGATATATATCAGCCAGGGAGGCATGGAGGTAGGGAGTTGAGATAGCAGGGATCCTCCATTCCCTGCAATCAGAACAGCCCAGGCTGGAATTGTTTCATAGAATGGAAATTCAAGAAGGATTTCACTTTAGTATTGAGTTTAGAAGCTTAAGAATGTTTGATAATTACTGTTTTAGGCAGTGAGTAGCTATTGAAGGTTTCACACAGGAGAATATATGCTCAGATTGAATGGTGTGTGTAGATTTAATGGGGAAATTGGGGGGGGGGGGCTGGGATTCCAGACAGGTAGCTCTTGCAATTGCACGAGTAAGAGAAGATGGGGCCAAAACCAGTGCAGTGGTCGTAGGAGTGGAGAGGAGGACCAAATGCAATAACTGTTTAGGAGGTAAAATCATCCAGATGTAGCTGTTGATAAATTTTGGGGGCATAAGAGCAAGGAAAAGATTAGAACAAGCCCCCAGTCTCTGAACTCCTCAGGTGCATTGAGTGGCCATCCCCTGATACCAGGAATGAAAAAGAAGCAGGATTGGAAGGTAGGGTGGTGAGTTCACTTTTGCTCAGGTTAAATTTGAGATACTCTCTTGGCTAGAATTGTTTAGAACAGCAGTTGTTACTTAGGCCAGAACCCATAGGTAGACATTAGGCCACTTAGCAGACTTCCTATTTCCTTAAGTCATGGTTTAGTTTTCCCTTTGTCAATTATCTAAGTTTCTCCCACAACTTGCCCCCCATTTTTGTTTCTGATCCAGCATTTCCCCCCCTGGTTTTAATAGTGAAGAATCCCCTTCCTCAGGTTGGTTACTTCTTACGCTTTGGCTGCTGGATATAAGGCCCCTTGTAGCTGAGGTTGTTACAGCAGGTGGAAGTGACCCCCTGGAAAAGCACAATGTCTTAAAACTTTAAGGCTGGGTAGTATTTTTTTCTCTCAGGATGAGGAATTTTGACATCTGAGGTTTAGTGAAATCCAGCAAATGGTTGCAGAGAAGGCTGCTCTATTCTCACAGGATTAGGACAGTGGGTTTTCCTTTTTAAAACTACATACGAAGGTACATCTCTATAGGAAATCTTATTCCTTAGGAATTATTGGTTGTGCCCACCAGCACCGACCTCACCCGCCCCACCCCCCAAAAAAGAAATTTCCAAGCAGATTTAATTTTACTATAATTTTTTTTTTTTTGAATCTGTGACCGTCTTGTGAATCTTAATGGGCTCCTTTTATGGCTGATTTTCAGAATTGTAGTTTCCCATCATCTCCCTTAGTATTATTTTCATTAAAAATTCCATTAGCTTTAAAAAATCAATGTAATCATGCAGTAGTAATTAATTCTTACCAATCCTGCAAAGGAAAGATGACTTAACAAAACTTCGAAATGTTAAAATGGGTAAAAAGAGGGAGTTCCCTGGTGGTCCAGTGTTTAGGACTTGGTGCTTTCACTGCCGAGGGCCCAGGTTTGATCCCTGGACGGGGAACTAAGATCCCACAAGCGGCACAGCGTGGCCAAAAAAAAGAAAAAAAAAAATGGGTAAAAAGAGTTGTGTGGTTAACGGAACTAGGAGAGATGTCAGTATATAACGGATGGAGGGCTGGACTCCGGCAGCTGGCCGACCCGAATGCCCATCCCAGTTCTCCCCAAACTAGCTGTGCGGCCTTAGGCAGATGACTTAAATGTTTAATCTAAAATACCCTATCTGTAAAGTAGGGACAGTCGCAAAAAGGTAATAATTTTGCCAGCCTCGTAGGGTTGTGGCGACTAAATGAGATAATAGGTGTGCTTGGCGCACAGTGAATGCTCACTCTACACATACTTGTTAGTATCAGTATTATTAAAGGTGGTAAGGATTCCTTTAAGGATATGTCACATAAGTCAGATTCCAGATTTGAATGTCTTCCAGAATCCTGAGAGGTTTTGGAAGAGTTAGTATGAGTTAATAGCTGGCATTGTCTTAAATTCTCCCCCTTTTAAAATTCAAAAGAGGCTCATGGGTGATTGATGCTAGGGGTCATGGGGCAAGGGGGGTAAATGAGGATTAGTTTAATTAAGTATGCTCATCACCATTCTAGTAAGACCTTAATGTTTAGATTCGTATAGAAGAGAGAACATCATATTTTGAAGACAAAGAAGGGAGGCCCTGTTTCTATATAACATTGATTCTAACTTCATTCTATACAAAATACTAAAAATTAAGGCCCTGGCATGTCTTCGGCCTGCACTCTGATGTGTATAATTGTAAGAAGATAGTTGTACAATGGATATCAGTGAAAAATGTTATACTCATAACTTATTTAGTTAGTGGCACAGAATTTTCTATACATTTTTTAGAATGTTTTAAAAAATTTTTTCCTGGTTTTGTGAATTAGCTCAAAACTTATAAAATATGAATTTTAGTTTAGTGCAATTTAAAATATTCATACTTCACTTTTAGTGGCCATGCATAAGCATTATGAAATCGGTCTGGCAGTAATAGAGACTTGGGTGATAAATGGTTTGGAATCATCTAGTCTAAGTGAGTTCATTTAAATGTGGGAGATTTGTACTTTTGTTTTCTAGGGGGAAAGAGTCTAGCAAAATGAATTTGTGCAACAAATGATCACAAAGACAGTCGGCTATTTTTATAGTGCGCCAGACATTAAAGCGATGTCTACTTAACGTGGACACGTTAGTGCTAGTGAGTCTTTACTATGTTCCCATCTTCTGCTGTGCATTGTGAGGGTACAAAGAAATGTGAGTCACGAACCCTATTTGCAAAGGGTCTTACTGTGCACTTGGTGAACAAAACACGTGTACCTGAAAAAGTCATATTGTTATCGTTAAGTGGTGGAATTGCTAATATAAGCGATAAGTTCTGTGAATGTCCAGAGAAGGGAGTGGGAGAGGAGCTGGCAGGGGAAGCCTTGTGGAAGACGCCCGAGGTGAACTCCACACAGAGAGACCATGACAAAAATGAACAGGATGAGGTGAGGGTGGGATGCTAAGGCAAGATGGGGCATCCTAGGTAGGGGATTGCTGATGGAGAAAAAGACTTGGAGTTAAAATTTTGATATCTCATCCAGAAAATAATTTCTTAAGCAGTAGCACTGTGTCACAGAGTGTTCAAAAGTTCAAGAGTTCGAGCAGAGCACAGTGCCTATAAAAGTGCTGTAGGCGTGCACAACACAAAGGAACCATGAGGATAGGTACTAACCAGGAAAAAGAAAACTGTGTCCACATTAGGCTGTTCTATGAGTAGCTTCAACAGAATCAAGTAAGGTAGCATCTGTGAACACCTGCTGAGAAGTGAGTACTCCTCTAAGAGAACGCAACCTGTGTGGGCCACCGTGGGAAGTTTCTCCATTCATCAGAAATACACTGAGCTGGTCTCCATGACACTGCATTTGATAGTAGTATCTTTTACCCAATGCTTTTGTTAAAATGTTGTGCAGTGTCTTCAGGCTTGATTTTCATTTAAGTTTTATTCTTATTATGCTATGAGACTTTGGTGCTTATCGAATGTAAATTTTCTCCAGTGAAGGAAGAAATTACTAGCACAGCTATTAATAGTCTGGTGAAAAGTCTTATTGCTTCTTAAAATTTATATTTTCCTGGTGATTGACAATCGCTAATTAGTTAATCCTCTGCCTGTGCTCCTGAGGTAGGTCAATATTATCTCCTTTAGAAAATGAGAAGATTGAGAAATCAGGGTCTTCAGTGATTTTCTCAACAACCGATTTCTGTACTGACATGACAAAAATAGAGTTTACTCTTAAACATTTTTATTTTAGTTAACAGAATATCTTTGTGTTGAATGACTGACCACCTGAGATACCTTTTTTTCTCTTCACTGTGCATTTAAAAAGCCATTTACAGCAAGTGGGAGTTTGGGCCCCAAAATGTAGATTTGATCTGTAGGCTTACCATTTGATTGATGGTAGACTTTGGATAAATCTGTAAGCTTTATAAATATGTAGAACAGAAGAACCCCAAATAACATCAGCCTGAGGTAGAAAGAAGTTTATTTCTTGCTTATCTATGGGAATTCTAGAGATGAGCAGTCTAGAGCTGGTTTTCTTTCTCGGTGCTGTGCTTCTCAGCACGTGGCTGCCCTTGTGGAGCAGGCCGTTCTGGCCGCTGGCTTTCATGTCATCATGTCCACATGGAGGGCAGGAAAAGAGGAGATGGAAGACATCACAGAACTTCCAGTCCGAGCTGGCTGCTTTTAAGCAGGCTTCCCATAAACCCCATACAGTAATTCCACTCACATCTCATTGGAATGGAAGCATGGATTTTGAGGTAGGCAGTTGACACCATCTCTCACACAATTAACATATTTGAACATTTGGATTTTGTGTTATTTTGTATGACTGGTGATATTTCTCTCTTCCAATGTCATGTATAATTTAGGACACCAGCTAAAACATAAGAGCCTTTTAAACTCCCAACATGGACAGAACCTTTTTCTCTGGTTGGCAACCCATATTCTTTAATTATTTAGCGAATAGCACATCAGATTTTCCAATGGAGAGACTGTTTCTGAATCCAGGGAAGAGCTGCAGGCTAGGACTCTGTGCTTTATCCACCTTGATTCTTTGTTTTGAATGTCGGTATTCCTGTAGAGAAAAATAAGGAAACATATCTTTATTAGAGCAGAAATCCTTAATACAACCACATCAGGCATGGCATGGATATGACCCCAGGGAGTATTTTCCAAAACATGGTACAGCACGTGGAACTTCTGTGTACCCAGCCAACCTCAACACCATCCTGTTTAACCCCAGAAACTACATTTTCCATGAATGCATCGTAAAATATGCTCCATTCTGTGTGTGTCCTGGAACGTAGTGGTCAATTAAATAAGAGGTATGTCACCCACCTGCTTTTTGGATGTGACGTTATCACCTAGGTGCTGCTAGCGTGCCATTGCTAGCTTGAGGCATGGACCTGCCCAGGCCATCTGCCATCACTGAACAGCCGGTGTGCAACATGCCTGCTTCTTCACCGCATGCATATCACATGCTTCCCACTGCTGCCATGCACCCTTCTCTCTTCTCTCATCTCCCTTCTTCTCCACGGCCTCTCCCAGTATCTGCAAACGAATAGGTGGTATAAAAAAGTACGCTAGATAATCTATACCGATGGAGGGGCTATAGAAGACAGAAGTTTTCCATCTGGTGTTGAGTCATGCAAGGTTAGCACTAAGAAGACCCTTAGAGTTCATCTGGTCCCACTTCCTTGTTATGGAACAGAAAATCCAGACACACTGTCACTTAGCAATCTACTGGCCCTGCCAAGACTTGGACATCGAACTTCCGACTCCAAGTCCAGTGTCAGTTTTGAAACCCGTTGTTTCATCAAGATGAAATGAGTAATGGATCACACCACAAGCCATTACCCTAAAGCAATTCCAGGTTGAATAACGGCTTTTTAGGGGTTGGTACCCGTGCCTTCTTCAGGTGGACACCTTTTTTGTGTCCAGAAGTTGTACCAGATACTTATCTGTAAGTGAATGGACTCTATAAATAAACTTCCCTGTCCCTCCACCCCCCCCACCTTGAGTATTTCTCCAGTTCCTAGCTGTGACCCATTTTGGGGGGAACATGCGGAGAGGAAAAACCTGCTGATTGCTGTGAAGGAGGACTCCTGCCCATGGGGACTTGTACCAGCAACATGCGGGCTGCATCATGTCCTTTGGATGGACAGGCTGTGAACTTGGTTTTAGGTCACCATTTTGGAATGAAAGAGTGCTTCGTGGTCGTCTCATTGCAGTCCTTGGTGTTATTACGGAAAATGATCTACCTGCCGAGTCTCTTCAATTGTAGGTGATTCTGTGTCTTGGGTAGAAGGTATAGAAGGGTAATATCCTCCTTCTCAGTTGCTTCTTGGTTTTCAGTTGTCATACCAGGTGTTACCTGTGCTGCCTGAGTCCTTGTCAGTTTTCCTGCTCTACTGGATATTTTTAGATTTCTCCAACCCTGTATGAGATCCCTTTCCAGTTTTTAATAAATCTCTGATGTGCCCCTTGTGTATATCTGAGAGAGTCCATAAAACCAGGTATAGATATGATGGAAGAAAAAGTAAGTTCCAGCTGCCAGTGGCTCCTGTTTGCTAATTGGAACATTATGGATGCTTTCAAAATAAAATCAAGTTTATAAATGCTCTCTATAGTATAGCTGTTGCATTTTTAGAGAATTAAATGTACGTTGTGTCATAGGAAACCATTACCCACCTTTGTGCTTGCAATGCTCAGGAGAAACATAAATGTTTCTCACCATTGTTTGATGTTTTCAAATTATTAATATGTATACATCGTTAAGGGTGGGAAAGTGTTTAAAGAATCAAAGAGAGGAAGAGAGGAACAGAAAGTTTTAATATCAGGAGCATATGCCTTTTTAATGTCTTTGCCGAAATTAAATATTTGTAAATGTTTTTGAGGAACTTTAATATTTCTATTATAACTTTCAAAATTTGCAGTAGCTCCTTCATTTAAGTTTGCTTTGGAGAGATTTTATGATCTTTCTAATACCTCCAAAACTTTTAATAATAAGAGATGTAAACACATACCAAAATGAGAATATTCTCATTTGTACACTCTTAGATCAAAACATATATTTTCAAAATGACCATTCCTGGGACTTCCCTGGCGGTCCAGTGGTTAAGACTTTGCCTTCCAGTGCAGTGGCTGCATATTCTATCCCTGGTCGGGGAGGTAAGATCCCACATGCCTTGCAGACAAAAAACCAAAACATAAAACAGAAGCAATATTGTAACAAACTCAATAAAGACTTTAAAAATGATCCATATCAAAAAAAATCTTTTAAAAAAATAACCATTCCTATTATATTGCCATATTATGTGTCTGTGTAAGTCCGTATATCCTAATGTTGCTTTAGTAAAGTATTATTGATATTTTTAGTTTATTTTGGGGTACTGAACTACCATAAAAGTTAGTGGCTTAACAATGATAACAATTGATTACTTTTTAAGATTCTTTGGGCTGACTGGTGGATCTCCTGGTTTTCATGAGGTTGACCTGGAGGTCCCTGTGTCTGGTCCTGGCTGAACCTTGGAGCTTAGCTAGGGTTGTTCAAGGGCTGTGCGGGGCCTCGGCTCTCCCTCTCTTATGTGGCTGCGTCGGCTTCTCACAGCAGGGGCCTGATTTCCAAGGAGGGCTCCAAGGTCTCAATTTCCATATCTTGATGCTCAGGCTCAGAAATAACACACCATCTTATTCTACTGGTTAACAGAAGTTCCAGGTCCAGCTCAGATTCAGGAGGAAGGGGAACCAACTAAACTTTCCGACGATGAAATAGGAAGGTCACCGGTGCAAAAGAACATATGGGCTGGGAGTTGTGGTTGCATCCTTGGGAAACACAGCCTACTATAGAAACCCAAGTCTTTCTTATTATCACTTCTTTTCTTCAAAGTGTGTCATGCAATTTTAATTGAGCTTTTGCTTCAAAGTGAGAATTTGGAAGCAAGAATTTATACAAAATAATTTCTTAAACTGTAGCTCATTTTCCCCTTGTAGCATGGGGTCCTTAACGTCTTAATCCTATTGTCATATGTCATTGGGAATCTTTATTTATTTATTTTTCGGTACGCGGGCCTCTCACTGTTGTGGCCTCTCCCGTTGCGGAGCACAGGCTCCGGACGCGCAGGCTCAGCGGCCATGGCTCACGGGCCCAGCCGCTCCGCGGCATGTGGGATCTTCCCGGACCGGGGCATGAACCCGTGTCCCCTGCATCGGCAGGCGGACTCTCAACCACTGCGCCACCAGGGAAGCCCGGGAATCTTTATTTATTAAAGAAACATTAGTCAAATATGGAGGTTTCTCACCCTGGACAATTGCTTTATGAAAAACCTTACAGTGTTTTCCCCCATAATATTCTAAACCCTGTTAGGAGTAGAACACAGCACAGTAATTGAGTGGGTCTGAAGTATTTGTCTCCCAATGGCAGTACTACATAGTTTCCATAATTTTGAAGTTTATAAGTCTGTCTGTATTCAGAATTCCTCACAGTTACTTTTGTTAATTTATCCCCTTGTCTGTAGAAAATTTTAATTTTAAATAGTCTCTTTTGGTTGTTTGCTTTCCTTATTTGCTTTCTCCGCTACTGCTTCGTTGGACTTTGTAGTATGAACATGTTTGAAGCAGTTTAACTTGTGTTTTGTAAAGTTACAAGTTCATGCTCTGTATGTCTTCCTACCCAGACCTCACGTGGGCCAAGTCCTGGTAGATGCTAGGCAGAGGAAAACGGACCTTTCCTGATAGGGATGAGTCAGTTTCCTTCTGTATCAAGATGTTTACACATGGAGACAGATGCAGAGGATGACAAACCTGGATCATGTGACTGCTAGATTGTTTTTCTTTGCTGGATTTCCACGTGGGAAGTGGTGGGAGCTGGAACTTTGCTGCTACTGCGCCCAGGATGTCCGCTGTCCAAGGTGTATCCACGTTTGTGGTCTGGTCATTTGGCCGGGAGCCAAGGCTGCATTGTTTAAGGGTAGGCTCACTCTTCAGAAGAGCGATGTGATCCTTCATCTAGAGTGAAACTTTAGAATGTTTTAATTTCACTCAGCGAAGCCACACGTGCGTTCCAGTAACTACCTGTGAATTTGCTTCCAATCTTTGCAGCGTAATAAGTTATTTCCTTCTCCAGTGCTTTTTTAATTTCGTCTTAAACCGACTAAGTCTAATATCTTGTCTTTCATGGTGATTATTGTTCCTAAAAATACAACAGGCCAATGTAATCCCTGGGTGGAGCAGGGTCAGGGAAAATCATACAGAGTGCCACTCTGAGTGCCCAGCTGCCCACTTTAAAAATGTGGAAATCTGAGGGGAAACTGAGTCCCAAAGACATCTTTAAAGAGGAATAGAAGTCAGGGTTGTAGAGACTTGAGAGGGGTAGGTCTTCACTTTCTCTGTGACAGACAGGGGAGCAGGAAGGATGTATAGCGTAATTGCACCTCTTTATTCGAGCCTTAGATTTGATTTAACACCAGCATCTGGAGAGAGATGTGCCCTAAGGAGCCAAAAGCCTAACCTCAAATTTATTCTGACCCAGTCCACGTGCCAAAACACAGGCAGAATGTGCCTGAGAGATATTCTGGTTGTATGACTTTGTCCCATGTTCCTTAATGGGTAGAGACCTTTGATTATTACATCCTTTGGAAGAATGTGCAGGTAAAATTGGTAGTCCAAAGGCTTTTGTATATTGTGTATTTTTTTGTGTGATTATACACATTTTTTCCTCTGTGATCTAAGTGAAACTCAGGACCAACCTGTGCTTTCTGACCAGAATAACTCTGCAGTAATTAAGATAAGGAATTTTTCAAAACAATGAAAAGACTCTGTTTAACAGAACATTGCCATCTTTTCATCTAGAGTGAATGAATAATTGAAGGTGTTGTACCTCACCTGGGTTCTTGGTACATAGGTTCTTGGTACCTCAGTAAACATTAAGTGAATGAATGAATATACTCATCTATGAATGACTCAGTCAGAAAGTCTGAGAGTGGGAAGGATTTCTACTCGAGGATTTTTACTAAGGATTTATGGAGATTGTTATAATAAAAAGAGGAAGGAAATGTCTGACATATCTAAATCTGACTTCTTGCAAAAGAAAGCATCAATATAGGGATGTCAAAAACAGAGCTTTTATCTCAGAATGGGTGGAGGAACTGTTGATTTCTTTCTGTTTGCAATCTCCCTCAAGGACCTGCGGTCTGTCCACTTTTTGGCACAGTACAGCAGGGCAGGTATTCCATTTGGGCAGAACTTCCATGGTATTGCAATATTGTTATTTTCTGAAGTCATAATGTGTTCAGTATTATTTACATTCATGTTTTATATTTTCTAGTGGCAAACTCTATTATAGTCATAGATTTTCAAAGCACTCCAGCAATGATTCTTTTAATATCTTGATGAGACTAAATAAACAAATCAGGAAGGTTTTGATAAGAATTTTGCATGGATTTGCTGTAGCTTGAATCCTATAGATTGATTTTGGGTAAGCTATCACAGACCTCTGATTATGATTAGCACCTACTTTAGTATCTGTTAGAAAAACTGGATTACGAAGTATAAATTCCAGGTATTTGTGCTTATTCTATTTAATATATTCATTAGTTTCTTAACTTTGATTTTATGTTATAGATTTTTTGAAGGAATACCTATCTTAAGGAATGTGGGTCTTATTTTGTGTCCTTTTCAATTCATTATACATCTGTCATCTTTGATGTTGCAGGAGAAGCCCAGAGATACAAAGAAATGATTGCCGCTTGTAACCCTTTAAAAGCCATAAGGTGACCACACATACACATCAAACGAGTACAGAAAAAAATAAGAATTTTTTTCATTCATTCATTCAATACTTATTTTTTGAGCGTCAGCTATGTGCCAGGCACAGTTTCTTGAGGATACAGTGTTGAACAAGATAGGAAAAGTTTCTGCTTTCTAGGAACTTAATGCCTAGTGATTATAATTATGATTAAGCACAGTAAAATATAAGGAGATATATCCTAGAGAATATAATTAAGCGCCAAAATGTATAGTCAAGTCATGAGAGGTTATTGGGGTTCATCATGTTCCAGGAAGGTCTACTTCATGCCAAGGGAGACTTGAACTTGACCTTGAAGAAAAGAAGGTATTTGCAGAGATGGAGAGGAAGTTAGATGGGTACTTCAATGTAAACATCCCTCAGTGTGATCTGAGAAGGTCAAAACACTAAGGAAGAGTGTTTGTTCAAGGAAAATTCTCTGATCTTCTTTCCCATTCCATATACACCCCACCAACTTCCTGAGGTTTAAGTCTTGGGACCGTGAACAATAGAGTTCCATTTAGAATGAAGTATGACAGTGTTTTTGGAGACATAATCTCAGGTCCCAAATTGGCAGCAAGTCTAGGCAGATAGTAAATGTGCTACTTGCATATTAGAAATTGATGCTCAAAATGTGAAAATTCTCTACATGGGAGAATTCAAGTGTAACTTATAGTATTACCAAATAAAATAGTATCTACAGAGGAGGGTAGTGGCAATTAGCAGTAATTTCTCTTTGAGGAATTATACTTTTTGTACCTAGTGGTCTATCAAATGGGATAGTATTACCAGGGATCATAGATCTACACAGTCTATTTTGTAAAGTTATAGGAGACACAAGGACATGAAATAGAGTAAGAATGTAGTTTTTAAATCACATGGTCTAAAACTGACTAGGGCCATTAAGAGACAAAGATAGACAAAGAGGAGAAGAGAAGGACTTACCTTCAGCTGTTTCCATGCAGTCTGTGCTCGTGCAGTGCTTTAAACCAAGGTAACAGGGATATGACAAAAGTAAAATTTCTTAGGCTGCATACCCACCAGATTGGCAAAAAGTGTGACAGTTCTAAGTATTGACAAGGATCTGAGGTAATGGGGAATTTCAGACCCTGCTGGCAGGAGTGTAAATTGGTAGAACCACTTTGGGAAAATGGTTTGACATTATCTATGTAAATTTAAAGATGTGAAAACGCTATGACTCAGCAATTCCACTTCTCAATACCCTACAGAAACGCGTATGGGAGACATGTAATAGAATATTCACCGCAGCAGTGTCTGTAATAGTCAAAACTGGAAACAAGCCAGATGTCCAAGAAATAGATAAATTGTGGGTATTCAAATAATGGAATATTATCAGCAAGGAAAATGAATGAACTATGGCTACACTCAACAAGATGAATAACTCCCGAGAAATGTAGAGTTGACTCAAGAAGTAAGACAACAAAGGATATATTCAGTATGAATCCATTCACATAGAGTTCAAAACTAGGCAAAACTGGACTATATGGTTTAAGGTTGTGTACAAAGGTGGGATAACAAAAAGCAAGAAAGGAAATCACTATCACAGAAGTCAGATTATTAGCTGTCTTTAGAGTAGAGAGAATAGATGGGAATGGGGAGGAACAGATGGGACTTTCTAGGTGCTAGCAGTATTCTAGTTCTTGACTAGTGTAGTTGTTTCACGAGTGTTGCTTGTTATTATTATTTAGGGTGCCCATTCGTTTTTCTGCACTTCATTGTAAATACGTACACTGTATCAGTTTTTTTAGAAAAAGGAACTTTAGGTGAAAGAGAAAAAGATGTCAGAGACAGCAAGCAGTACAGAAAGATTTATGCCCAAACCTGTTTCTCAAGATGTAAAGCAATTGTGCAAGAAGTGGAGATAGATTTGCCACCGAATGTCGATTGTTGTCATTTGCAAGTGTGACTTTCACATGGTGAAAAATATTTGCTACTAGTCTAATAATTAAAAAATAAAGAATGAAGGCCTGCTTTCTTCAGAGTTATAGTGGAAGAGATCTGAGGCCTTTAAAATCAAATTTGGTCATTTGTAGCATAATTATTTTCCCACGCTTTATGCATCTTTATTGATTGATGCAGCCTCTTGAATGATGTCTAGAAGCAAATCGACCAGAGGATCAGGAGAAAATTAACAGCAAGAAGAAAACGAGAATACTCGTCTTATCTAGAGAAACCAAGAAATTTTTATCACTTTTATTATTTTAAAATCATCATGAATTCCTCTTTAAGGGAAACCCTTAATAGTTCCCCAGTAGTAACAGCATTGCAGGGTATTATCCAGTAATGAAAGAGAATGTTAATAAAATCATTTCTTTTTTATGTTGATATGGATCAAAGTTGCAACTTCAAAATACCAATGATAAAAATGAACATTTTAAGATTCTAGGTTACTGCTTACCAAGGATAATATTCATTAACTAGAGTTCACTTCTCATGCTCTGGATTAAAGAAATTATTTGCAAGCAAATAAGAAAAATGTATCTTTAATTTGCTAATCGTAAAGCACTACTTTTTTGAAAAAGTGTCGTGTCTTAAAAATGGATCTTTAATTTAAATCATGTGGCAGTCGTAAAATATCCTCTGGTGAAGGCTTTAGAGGAATGGCTTCAAGGTTGTATCATGCACAAGAAAGTATGGAAGCCCCATTTGCTAAGAGCAGATTGCCAAATTGATTTGTTTCCCAGATAAAGGCATATAATACTATTTAAATACCTGAAATATAAAAAGCGAAGACTAATAAAACAGCCAAATATTCCACTGTAGAGCATAAAATTTCCAAGTGTTTTGAAGAGTATCATAAATACCTATCTTAAGAAGCTCAATTAAAGTTTGGAAGTAATAATTTTGTTGTTAAATCTCTAAAGAGCTGCAATAGTGTGATCACCTTGAGGTAGAATCCAGAAAAGCTAGTTTTAAATATTGTACTCCTGGAGCAATGGTTGATTGATTCTCTAGTGTAAATTTCTTGGTGATGTCTGTTAAGAGACCTTTGAGAAATTGCAGAGAGTGTGTGTGTGTGTACACACATGCACAGGAAAATCTGTTAGTGCTGTAACAACTTTTTGGAGCCCTCCTCTGGGCAGAAGGTGAAGGCGTGTTTAGTGATAAATTCTGTGATGGAAGGTAACTTAACAGTGGAAAGTGATTATGTAGATAATTTTTCTTTAATTATTGATTAAAATGATTACTAAGCAACAGTATATCCAGAGCTTTTCCACTGTATTTTATGTTCTACCAGAGCTTTTCCACTGTATTTTATGTTCTCTCTCTCCTCCCTAATTTATTTACCTTCAGTTGAGAAAACTAAAATTTCGACTGAGAAATAAGAGCAAAATACACCAAAAAGAAACCACTGGGCAAGTAGACTTGGAAGTGACCTTGGAGATCATTTAATACGGCGGATTCAGGCTGTGCTTTGGGAAGTCTAGGAATTCCAACAGTTTGAGAAGGAGAGAAGGGTGGAGCTGGGGGCTGTGGCGGGGTGGGCTCGGAGCGTCCCACCTTGGGTTCATACCTCATGGTTTTTATCACTTTTATTTGTCTTGGACCTTCCGCTTAATATTTTGTTTGAAGAGCAAGTAGACAAAAATAGTTTGAAGGTCACCACTTTAGTTCCTAATCCCCTCACCTCCTGCTTTCACGTTTGAGTAATCTGGGGTAAAGCTGTAGCCTCCCCAAGGTTCCATGGTTGGTAGTGGCAGAAACAAGAACAGAAGCCGTATGTTCATGTCTAATGGGGCTGTTTCCCTGACAACATCGATAACGTTCTGTTTCCCGGTACCTGTACCCACCTACTATATAGTGTGTTTCTTAATGATAATACATTATTTAACATCTTTCGTATCCACTTCTCTGTACCTGTGCACAGGTAGTCATGTAAAGGACACAAGAGGAGACACAGTTAGGCATGATGTTATCAGAAAGCTGTGGAGAGGTTTTAAAATACCACCGTGGGGGAGTTTGTTGGAAGAGTCTTTTCTGTGGAGATGCTCCATTATTGTGCCCTGATGTTAGGGCATTTTGCGTCAAGTATAAGTGCCATGACATGGTGCATGATGGTTATTAAGGGGCCCGGAGCTCGAAAAACAATGAAGTTGGGAATATTCTCACAGTAAATGTGTAAGATTCACCGGAATACAGAGTCTGACATCTGAGTCAGCATCATAGTTTTATGAGATACAACAAAAAGTGGGAAAGGGGCAAGTGACATGCATAAATGTTAGTAGCCATGCTCATCTTCGTTCAAGCCAAAGGCACGTTATTGATTTTTCCAGGGAAAATAATATGTAGCCGTTTGAGAAAATTGCCTTAGATGACGCTACTTTTTCTCCTATATTTCTTTTGTTTCCCCCTCGTTTTTTCTTTTCTTCCTCTTAATAAGTATTAATCAAGTGTGTAGTATGCGCCAGTACTATTCAGGTACTAAAATCTTTTTGTGCCAAAAGAAGTAGAAACCATTTTTGTTGTCATTGTTGTTTGTTTGTTTGTTTTCCTGGTGAAGTGATTGGAACTTCCAAATCACTGGGATAAAAGCATCTTCAGTCTCAAACACTTTTCAAGCACGATTGTATCTAGAGAGGTGTTGATTATTGTACTCTGGAAACTCAAAACTTCTCCTTTTTCTCCAGTTTCCTCAATTGAAAGATGGGAATACCGCCTGCAGAGGCTCGTGTTGTTTAACTAATTGCTAAGGTGGCACGCCGAGGGCTTGATGAGGAGGGTGGTAGCTGTCAACTGACAGTGGAGTTGTCTGTAGGAGTTGTGGTGTTTATTGACTCAGGGGTCTTTCGGTGTTTAAAGGCAGTTTTCGCCTGTATTTTTCCTGATGGAAGATGAGCCTTCTAGCTGAACTAACTGCTTACTGGGAAAATCAGCTTTCTCTGAATTAACTCTAAATTACTGTAATCCCACGTCTGAAGCTCAAGATCGTAATTTACTCTTGCGAGGCTGTGTTCAATCCCACTACTTTTACTTGTGAATGGCCATACCAAGGGATGTTGTCAAATAAGACGATTACATTCAAACATTCCGTGTGAGAACCTGGGGAGGCCTTCGTCAGCCAAAATGTTCATATGGAACATTTGTTCATTTTGATGCACTTAATTGATATTTTCTTCAAAGGAGTGTGGAAACGCTCACTTCAATGAAATGCTTGCACTTTTGTATGTTTTCACTTTAGATAGAGGGTAAAATGGAGAATTTGGTGTTGGCAGTGGACGACTTTCAATGAGAAAAATTTCACTGGGGCATTATTTACGGTTGAATGTGAAAGAAAGAGCCTAACTTTCTTATCATTTAATTATGTCTTGGTAGAATCCCATGCTGGAGCCTCCGCATTTTGGCAAGGCCATTAATAGTTGTAGTAAAGTGACTAATGTCTCTCTTTTACCAGTAGTTTCATGACTGGCCTTTCCTCAGGCACTCCACAAAGCTTTACGTTTCTTCTAAATCAAGTGTGAGTACTGCAGACAACATGGGGTATAGTGACAGGAATGAATTCACTTATGTATTCATTCATTCAACGGTTCATCCTTCTATCCAAGAGTGTGGCGTACTGTACATCAGACACTGAACTTGGTAGAAATTGCTCTAGTTAAAACTTGGTAGCAAACAGTGATATTTGCACCTCCCTGCCTACTCATTTGCAGTCTGTACTCTGGGCTCCCAGTG
This sequence comes from Leucopleurus acutus, assembly GCF_964270905.1. Lineage (NCBI taxonomy): Eukaryota > Metazoa > Chordata > Mammalia > Artiodactyla > Delphinidae > Leucopleurus > Leucopleurus acutus. Next base: position 49,083,457 of record NC_139155.1, read on the forward strand.
AGAGGCCCAGGAAGAAGAACAAAGAATGCCTATTTCACAGGTGTTAGTGCTTGGAATGATTGATGAAATTTAAATTTGGAATCAAACACCAGCTTTCTGAGGTGTTCATAATCATCCTGATAGTCTGATATTAACTCTTAGGTCAATTTGTGGGGGAGCAAAGAACAGAATGGGTCTTTCTGAAGAAGGCCAAGAGCTAGGCCAGGATGTTCTGAATTTCAAGCTGCAGTTCATCTTGATATTATTACTAATCAGGGCACCTCCTTCAGTTACTGTGGGTGCTTATAAACTGCAGAGTGCATGCAGTTCATGAATTTGGCTTCTTCTCCGTAGCTGCTATGAAAATTGCAAACAAAATTGCTTTTCATTTTGCTTTGACAGGCAGTGTTAATTTTATTCATCATTTTAGCAAATTGTATAATATTTCAGTTGTGTGCGGCATTGCCTTTGTCTTTTTCTGAAGTATATTTATGCTGAAGATATGAAAACAACAATAAAGAAGACACCAATAATAGCGTCTTGTAGTAAAAAGGGCTTATTAAAAGGATATTTTCTGCCTGGGTGAAAAACTTCCTTGAACATGTCATAAATAGTTTATAACACGCAGAGCTACACTTTTATTGTCTGTAGAAGTTGACTGTCTAGCTAGCCACATTTTTAAAATTAAAAAGTAATTTCCTGTCCATTTTGAATTTATATTTTGTTTACCCAGACCTTGTTCTAGTCTAATTAGACAATGACCATCTTTTTGAGGTCATCACAAAGACTGAGTAAATCAGACCCCACAGGAGACTTGGGGGTGAATGGGGAGTATGCTGGCTAGGGAAGGATAGGGGAAGCCTGTAAAGATTTATCCGATAACAAAGTATATACATTTTCATTTTGTAGAAAAATTACACATGCCATAACAGCCAGTGGGTTGGTTTTATATTATGTGCTTCCCAAGCTCTTCATTGTAGTTTCGGCAATTCGAGGAGCCCTGCGAGCAGGCAATAAAAACAGAGCAGACTTCGTGCTTGCCTTTTTCATTGATGTCTCCTGCACAAGGCAAGTTCTGTTCAGATCATCACTGGGGACTGGTGGCATACTCTCCAACCTCAGATGTGAAGGGAAGAGGATCCTTTCTGCCAGGGGTTTAAAAGAAAATAATGTTTATTCACAATACTTTTTAGGACATAAAGACTTTAAGATTTACAAGATTGCTGGTAAGGATGATTCATAACTGAAGTCCAGTTTTCCTTAGGGATTAACCACCATGGTTTGTTTTTTGTTTTTCTAGCATAGCAACTGAATTTCATCATTCATTTTGTCATTTAGCAATAGAAGACAACTTCACCAAAGAAGCTCACAGTACGAGTAAAATTGGAAGTAAATGGAAGCCATATGTTATTGCTGTAATTCCAAGGTTAAAAAAAGCTAGAGTTTTGGCTACTGCCTTTTATTCTAAGTGGAAGGAAGGTAAAGGATGCTTTTATTATCAATAGCCGTAAGTTTTTTAAAAAAGACGTAGTTATTTATTTTCTTAATGGCAGCACGAAGAGCACACGACCAGAGCGTTCAAAGCAAGACTGATGTCTGGCAGTAATCCATTTCTTAACTTATGTACAGCTGTGGAGTTATTAATGCTAGTCAGGTTATGTGCAAGGATTCAGGAAAATTCTTTATTCCTCATTGACTCTTGACAGTTATTGTACCTAGAAACTGGGTAACGTGTTCTGAAGTGAGCAATTATGGAAATGTTTACTTCACTGGCTGCATGTAAATGTGTGCCGAGAATGTACCAGAATTTTTCCTTGGGGGTATTTAATTCTCTCCAGGGCAATGAAAATCAAATGATTTCTTTCTTTTTTTTTTTTTTTTCAAAGCTTTTTTTTTTTTTTTTAAGTGTTATAATGCAGCTGAATAATGATGAATGCAGTAGAGGAAAAGGAGAAAGGGAGAGAAAAGGAGAAAGAGTGAGCTACCAACAGATCTGGAAAACAAATTTCACTATGGAAGCTAAGACCCAAAAGGGAAGAGTTGAGGGTGGATGTGGACTGAAGGCTAGCCCTGGGGGAGACCAAAGTTTGCTGGGGAAAATGATGGTAAATGACTATTATTCTGCGGTGGTACAGTGGTGCTTGTAATACATTTATCTTTGTAAGAACTTAAGCAATTCGCTCAGTATTGTTCACATCGACGGGTATCACATTTGCTCGTTAATTAAATGCAGTATCAGTGCTTACTGTCCCTGAACAGTTTGGGGAAAAATCTAAATATATATGCAGAGTTACAAAATTTCTGTGCATGCAAATGGATTTTGTACAAATCACAACCAAATTATTAATGGTACCAGTTGAGGTTTCTTCTTCTCTTATTTTGTTTTCCTCTCCTGTCATCTACCAGGTTTGCAAGTCCTCTTATTGCAACAATGGAGAGACATTTTCGGGATTCTTTCTTTCCTGAGAGGGGAAAAAAAAAAATCATGGGAATTAAGAGATTTAATGTGAATCAGAATGAGATGTTTCCAACACTGTGACATGTCTAAAGCAAATAGTTCTGCGAAAGTCCATTATAGAGAGATTCAAGTGGGTAGACTCTTAATGCCCAAGCATCCAACAAGAAGTTGGGTACCCGCGTGCGCAACTGAAGTCACATGGCGCTTAGTCAGAGGAAACTGGCTGCAGTTTACTGCTCTTTCCAAAGGGCTAGTTGTACCAAAAAGTCATTTTAAAAAATTTCCTGCAGATATTTCTAACAGTAGTGAAAGTAAATATTAGTCTGAATTGGCCTCTGTGGTCATCTGCCTGTCATTAGAATAGACTTAGATTACATTAATAAGAAGTAGTTGCCGACCTTTACACTTTTTTTTTTCTTCTTCTTCCTGAATTTCTCCTGAATTTCTTAAGGAGGGGTTTCATGAAAAGGGTTTTTATGTCTTGCAGAAAATTGAGTTTTGTAGACATTACCTAACTCTTGATTTGTCACACTGGGATCAATAACATATCGCTGCTCTTAAACACACAGAATCACAGGGGACACATAATGTTTTTTATAAGTGCAGTAAAGTTAACGTGTTGTTGAAACAAAAACTCCTCTGACAGTCCCGTAATAAGTACACTCTGAAACTAGCAAATTATCTGTAATACTAAGAAAGGCAGGAAGAGCGCTTGAGAGTACAATGTGTACGTTGTTGGCATGAGGCGCTGTAAGAATAAGAAATTAGGATTCGCTGCTCTGTCTAGTTGCATGTCAGGGTGATTACCGAGAGTCAGTTTCCTCAGAAGAGAAGCCGACCGGGCCCCCGCAAGGAGTGTTTCTTGAGGCCACATTTTTACCAAGTTTGCTGGGTATGTTTGGTCTCTTTGTTCTTTGAGGGATATTCTGTATTGGCGACAGAGAAAGCCCTTTCTTTTATAGCAAAGAAGGTATTTTAGGCCAGATAAGAAAAATGGGCCATTTTCTACTCCTCTCCCCAAAGTACATGCCTGGTCCATCAATTTTCTTTTGGAATATTCACTGATATTCTAAAGATGTCTTCAGCAAATGTAAGTCCCATATGATATAATTTTCAAAAGATATTTGGAATTGAAATCCCACTTGTATGTGCTTTCATTTCCTCAGTCCCGGGAAGCAGAGGGGTCTCCTGTTAGACTAGGCTAGGTGGGCACTGCGCTTAACCCCTGAGATGCCAGGCTCTAGCTGCTGTGTCTTCACTCTACCCCCCTTCTGCTTAATTAAATTCCCTATTCCCCTTTCCAGGCCTCCAGATCCTTTTATTCTTCCCTCTTTCCCAACTGGTGTTGAGTCATCCCTCAGATTATGTTTAAGAATAGGAATAGTACTGATTGATTTTAATATCAGAGAGAGATGCAGTCTACAAGAAGTGACTGATTCGTGTCTGACCTTTGTTCTGTTTTCAGATGTTTTTCTTTTCTCTCTAGGAATAAAATGGTAGCCACGACGGGGAATCTGTTTAGATTGAGAAGAATGGGTGTTTTGTTGATGGCAGACACTGGCCCTCCTCCGTGTTCCCTGGTAGGTAGGGCTGGGAGCCGGGTGGAGGCTGCCATGCAAATCTTGTCATTTGACGCAAGCTGGTGCTCTTTCCTCCTTCGGCACTTTGCCGAGAATGTAGTTTTATGTTCATTTAATAATTATCCATTTTGGTTGTACTTGTCGGGGAGAGCTGCTTGAGCCCCATCAGTTTCCCAGAGAAGCACCACTCAAGCTCTTTTGCAGAAAATGTTTTTCCTTCCCTCCGTTCACTTCATTCCACTCTTCCCCTTATCGACGCTCTCATCAGTGCCAGAGCTCTTCAGTATTCCACTCCTGTCCTTTGTGAAGTGATTTTGCCCAGACACGTCTGGCTCAGGGTGAAGTGCCCTCCCCTGAGAGCGCGCACTGCAGCCCCAGGTCGCCAGCACCATGAATACATTATTATCCCAATTTCCATCCTGTTGCCACGGCAGCACTTTTGGAGCTGCTGGGTTATTAAGTCGTACATCACTAATACCCTGATATGAGCAGAAGTTGGATTTAATATCGGCCTTTGATCAGATTACCTCCCAACAGTCAGCTGTCATTAGAAAATTCCTTTGCTCATTATACCCTCCGAGCTCTGGCCTGTGTAGCAAAAGGGTGGCAGGGGCTGATACACGGGGGCGATTTCCAGCCCAGTCCTCGCACTGTACACTTAATTTATTTTCTGACCTTTTTGTGATCTGGGGAGATTATGCACAGCCGTGTGTGAGCATGGGCGCGCGCACGCGTGTGTTTGTGTGTGCGTGTGTGTGCCTAAGTGGGACTACAGAATCTACCTATCGTTTTGTAGGTGGTGGAGAGAGGTGTGTGTGAGGGGTAGTTGGCTTTTGCCAAGTGATACTGTACTTTGTTGGAAAGTGTCTGTTTTCTGCCTGTCCTCGGGTAATGTATAAAACATGGTGCTTCAGGTAGAGATGAAGGGTAAACTGATGTCCCCCTAAATGGCCAGCCTGTGTATGCACCTAACACTTCACTGAGCAATCTGTCAACATGTCAGCAACACATGTTTTATAAAAAGCCTCCAGTGGGAGCAAAGGCTCCTGCCAGGGCTTAGGAAATGCTTTGAATTCAGCAGATTTCTATTGCTGGAGTCCCCCGAGGTTCCTTTTACAATGCCTACATTTCAGAAATTTGAACTTGGGACCCTTAGGGGGTTCTCTCCGAATGCCTGAAAATGTAGAGTTATATTGTTGCGTGTCCCCAAGCGGTCTTTACTAATACCTGAATTCGGAGAAGCTGGAAATTACAGAGCTCCCCAGGGGGAGCTTTATCCACACCAGGAAGAAGAGAATAACTCTGCAGGGAGATTGCTTAATGCATTGCTGAAATAAAAGAATTTGAGAGAGATGGGTTGAAGTGTGGTTTTTTTGTGTTTTTTTTTTTTTTTCCTTCTTTTTTCTGGCCACTCCTTCAGCTTAGCTAAGTCCTTAAAGACAAAGTCAGGGTAAGGAAGCAGCTGGGCTCTTTTTAATGAAATTTTAGATGTGGTTTTTGAAATAGTCAGATGCCTGATGCCTCTGTGTGTGTGTGTGTGTGTGTGTCTGTGAGAGAGTGCATAGGTGTGTGTGTCTGTGTATTCCTTCTCACTAGAAACCTCTTTTGTTTACATGCAAAAAGTTGTTTTCGTTTTAAGGTGCATCATGAGTTTTGTCTTGTTTCTTCCCAACCTTAGCTGTTTCTTTTTTTTTTAATTCTCCCACTGTACCTATCTTTGTTACTTGGAAATATTTCTTCATCTCTTTCTCTTTCTTATGGTGCTTTTCTTTTATTACGTCTGTCTGTCATGCTTTGTGCTCTACCCACTTCATCACTTGTGATGTTGCTACTTTCCTCTCCAACTCTCACGTCATTATTGAAGACTTTCTTTATCCCTGTGACTCCCTCTTTCCTTTTTATTTTTCCACCAGCCTTCAGCAGCCTCTGTCTTCTGAACTCAGATTTTGGAAAACACTCAGGTATTTTGGGCCGTCTTCCGGTGAAACGATTTCCGCGATTTTGATGGGTGACGTAGTGTTACTTTGCTGCTGCTGAATTGCATTGGGAGAGTTAGGATGCTTTGACAGTTTAGCCACAGATACACAAGTTCTCAAATCAGGTGTGCATGGATTCAGGAAGTAGTCTAGCTGCAGCAGGAGATCTGGTGTGTGTTGGTATAAACGTATTACACACATCCATGCCTGTCTGTGTTCGTATTGAACTGGGGCATATATACATACGTAGAGCTAGAGAGTGAGGGAGCCCCATTCTTACATTTTCAAGTGAATAAGAAAATTTGAAGTCCATTTCTGCTCTTTATTATCTCTGGTCAGGAGAAAGAAAATAAATATCTTCCTTGTGTGTGCACTTTTCTAGCTCTTTCCTTGGCTGTCTTTTGACACCGTGTCACCTGACCTTATCAGGAGGGAGCTGGGGGCTTGGGCTCATGTTTACCCAGGCCCCTCCTGGGATTGAACACTACCTTTGAGTCCAGCTTCTTTTAGCCTCACAGACAAAGACAAGGAGAGCATTCTCACAGAACCCAGCCATCCAGTGTAAAACAGTTCCAGCTGTGGCTTCTCGTGAATTTTTTTTTTTTGTGGGGGGAGGGGAAAAGTATTGGCTTGTTTTTTAGGTGTGGCCACATTCATAGAGCTGTCTCGAGGCATTGATTTTTAACGGATTCAGTTTAAAAGTGGTGAGGGATTAAAACACCAACCCTTTTGGAATTTGGCAAATTATAACAATGTTTCAAACTCTAGTCACTGTGGCTGGAGGGATTCAGGTCTTTAATTGTGAAAGGCAGAAAGGGTCAGATGTTTTCAGATTTACCCAATTTATAGTATACTTAGGTTATTACAGCAGCGCAATGTTATTTTATGTTTTAAATTTAAGATCACGTTTAACTCTTGAATGATTTCCCTGACTGCCTTCTGAAAAGCTTTCCATTGAAACATCAAGGCAGTGAAATTAATTATCCTAAATGCAGACACATAAACTTGGAGGGGGTATGGTTCCTGTCTTTAAACGAATGCTCTGACTGATGAAGCCAGCACCCTGTGAGGGTTTTATAGGAGTATTTATTGTGGTTCAGTGATTGGAGACTGACCTCAGCTTTCAGTTAGCCAGTGCTGGACCCGAGACCAGGGAAGAGCCCTCGAATTCCACTCAGATTGTGACCCTTGCTAAGTGCTGGTTCGTTCAAGGGTTAAGCTTAGAGCAGAGCCATCTCGAAGAATAGGATGATGGGTGAAATCAGGCGACTGAGGTGAAATTCTGCCTCAGACAGAAAGAGGCAACTTTTCAAACTTGGACGAATGGTGGAGACTCTTCTCTGAGGGAAAAAAAAAAATCCTGCGTGGAGGTGATTTTTGATACATGTTAGAGGATCCGGCGGCCTTCCTGTGGGGGATTCTGCTTGTCCTCTCCTTGGATAGAGGGCTTGCGCTGCTCGTTACACAAACAGAGGTGCCAGCTGCCTTTTGGACAAAGCAGGCACACTGTGGTTGAAGTCCTTCTCTGAGCGCTTAATGCATTTGAGGAAAGGGTTTTGTGCTGAAGCACTTTTAAGTATCCACTGGAACACTTGAATCTGGCGCCCTAAAAATTTTAAAAGCTCTTTTATCTGTGCTCCACGTGGTGCCTTTCACTCAGACATCTTCTGTGTTCTTTGCTGTCCTTGGCAATTGGAAAGTGCTTTATTCTTGCGGGATTTTTTGTCTTGTTTTTCTTATTTGCAGGTGTCCCTGGTAAAGGCCTAAAGGGGAAAAAAGCAGCAGAATTTCTTACTTGTGTACTATTTCCACTTGAGGTGTGGCATTTTGTATATAATTTAACTTAATTTTTTTTAGGCTTCTGACCAGCCCTTTCAAAAGGATTCCTCTGCTGGCTTGTCACATTTGTAATGAGACAATGAGACACAGCCTAGCACAGCCATGCTGCCTGTCATTCCACTTCCTAACCCCCCCACCCCCGCCCCTTTTTTTTTTTTTTTTTTTAACGGTACGCGGGCCTCTCACTGTTGTGGCCTCTCCCGTTGCGGAGCACAGGCTCCGGACGCGCAGGCTCAGCGGCCATGGCTCACGGGCCCAGCCGCTCCGCGGCATGTGGGATCCTCCCGGACCGGGGCACGAACCTGTGTCCCCTGCATCGGCAGGCGGACTCTCAACCACTGCGCCACCAGGGAAGCCCTCCGCCCCTTTATTAATTCTGTGCTTGGCCAGTCAGTAGGAGTGCAGCTCTGCTGACTTCCTCTTTCCAAACACTGACCTGTATGATTCCTGAAGCAGGCCCTGCCTCCTAAGGCCTGTGTATGAAGCACCCGCCTGAACTTTGTTCCTGGTCCACTGGCTGCTGTTCTGGAGGCGCGCCGCCGGCTGCCATGCTGTAGACATGCCTGCTTCCCCCACTGCTGCTCTCCCAGCCCCCCGGTCCACTCTGAGCCTCCCCTTGTCTGCCGTCTCTGCATCCATCTCCTTTCTGTGCTCTGCACTCTTGTTTCCCTTCACCTGGTCCCAGAGGCACTTGAGGCCACCAAGAAAAGTTGTCGAAAGTTTTAGCTGGAAGAAGTGTTAATGACTATATTCAACAGTTCTCTGTGTTCTCATTTTAACCTTCCAAACTCTAGAATGGAGCCGAGGAGTTATTTTTTTCCGAAACCCTCAGATTCATAAACAGAACTGTTTTGTAGTCCTAAAGCGGGGAGGGCCTTCCCCAAAACATACTTATTCTCTCTAGAGGGGTGCAAGGGCGATTTTTCAAGAGTCCTGAAAGTGGCATTCCAGTTTGAACAAAAGGTAAAAACCTTTGCCTGGGATGTGAGAGGATTTTCTCTGCTAGTTTTAGGCCAGCAGGGTTCTAATAAATGCTGATTAAGTACCGCCTGTGATTCCTTCTGTTATTTTTGACCACATGCTTTATTATAGCCACCTGCCTGATAAGATACTCCACACTGCACTGGGCCGTCACAAGCCTCTTAAAGTGTGCCACACTGAGATTTTTTTCTGTTTTTTTTGGTAAGACTGTATATCATAGTGTTTATTTACAAAAAAAAAAAGATTGCTTGAGCACAATTTCTACCTCTACCTTTTAATAGCTGTGTGATTTAGGGAAGTTACTTAACCCCTCTGTGCTTCCTATCTGCAAACTGATGCTAATAATAGTACCCTCTTCATAGGGTTCCCTTAAGAAGTGATGGAGGTTATGCCTGCCAAACGCCGTGTCAGTTTAAAACACATACTAAGTGTTCAGTAAAATGGTAGCCATTATTAACACCCTATAGAGTCATTAGTAAGTCAGTAGTAAATTTCCTATCTTCCACATTTTGCATTTCCATAAAATATATCCTTCGGAACAAACCTTGCGCCTCGAGATTAGAGTCAGCTAAGTTGATCTGGGCCAACGTTGTGCTTCGAGATAGAACGTGAGCTTACCCTGCTTACCCTGTGTGTACACGTATGAGCCTGTCCCTTCTCTTGACAGTCTGCTTAGTATTGGTGTTGAATAACAACAAAATCAAAGTCGGTTTTCACGAAGAATAATTTCCTCGCGTGTGTGTAAACTGCTTCTTGCTTTTCTCATTATTCTCTCTTCCTGGCTAGCTATGAAAAAGTTGCTGCAGCTACAGCACCACACAAACCAACGTGTGCCGCCAGAGCACGGGGCAGCCTGTGGTCATTTTTATATCGCTTGACGCTTCACCCCTAAGTCCATTGTTTGTTGATAGGATATAAAAGGAATTTCTTAACCAGGAAGTCGAAAATGAGAGCTATACAGGTGTAAGGAATGATTTGCCCAGAATGTATGTAAGTGAGGATGTGAGGTTTTGATAGAACTGGTGGGAGTGGATTTGGGTGATTGGGATATTTCTTGGAAGCCATTGTATTGAGGTGATTGGATCTGGGGTTTATAGTATCCTTGATCACCCCTTGAAACTACTAAATTTGAAACAAATATCCCTAAAAGTCTAGGCGAACTCCATTCTTCTCAGTGGGTTAATTCAATTTATTATTGTTTTTAATTATAACACACGGAAAGGAATTGGTCAGACACAGGAGAGGCTTGTGTCAGCATTTATATGTTATCCTTCTAGTTTCCAGGAAAGCTCACGCGTACCGGATGTGGGCTTCACTGTGTCTTCCTTCTATGTTTCTCACTTTGAAAGCAGCCCGGAGTCCTTCAGGATCCAGTTGTACAGTGTGTGGTTCTGGACCCGACTTTTTTGTGTGTGTCTGGGATTGAATAAGAGTGTGGAATCCCATGAAGTAATGGTGACTGTATCTGAAACAGACAAAAGAAGTGACACAAAAAGGTAGTAGTAGAAAGGAGTTTTGCTCCTTTTCCTACATCATCGTCACTCCTTGTAAAAAATGGTGACTGCATCTGAAACAGACAAAAGAAGTGACACAAAAAGGTAGTAGAAAGGAGTTTTGCTCCTTTTCCCACGGCATCGTCACTCCTTGTAAAAAATGAAGAGAATCTGTTTGTAGAAGTGTGTGTGTGTGTGTGTGTGTGTGTGTGTGTGTGTGTGATCTGTTACAGTATTGTGATGTGCACTCAGCTACAATGTGGGTGTTTAACCTTTACATTTGTTACTTAATAATGATGTGTCTTTATTGCATGTACATGTTTGAGGCATTTCTCTGACATTTCCCCTATTACTCTCAGTGCTGGGAGTGTTGCAGGCAGGACGGCCATCTGTCAGGGCTGCGGACGAGGGCCGAGGGGAGATCTGTGTTTGGGTGGTGGCTGTCGGGGAGCACTGAGCGTGACGTCCTCTAAGGATCCTTCCAGCTCTGAGCCTGCAATTCTATGAAATAATTTGGCTCTGATGTAGTGTGCCAGGGACAGTTTTTTTTTTGAAACCTAATGTCATATCATATTCTTTATCAATATATCGTATCACTGCAGTTTGTGACATTCTGCTGTAAAATGCTAGACCATAAAAGCCTATAATTTATAAGGCTATATTAGGTACTTACTTTATGTATTATAGCCTGATAGCCTTGTAATTCAACATTGCTTATCATTTATTCTATATATAATTCCATGGAGGGTTCTGGTGACATTATAAACCACAAAAGCAGAGCTCAAGTGGTTAGTCATTAGAACCCCAAGATAGAAATACCTTGTATTACGTTATTCAGTATTTATTATTTTCTGTAATGTGAAGGTAAAACACTTGGATTTGAAACGTTTTTTATTTATGCTCCGCATCACGGTGTTCATATACATGTCAATCAGAAGTACTCTGGTTGAATACCACATCACAACCATATGTGACCTTGTTTTTGTTTAAAACGTATGTTTGTTATACAAGGATGTGTTGTCCATTCCTCTGCATAACAAGTTTTCCCCCCAGCTGGTTATCAAAGAGAAAATTCTGCTGCCCATCCATTGTGAAGTTTGTTGCCTATTAAGTTCAAGAGAAGCAAAAGACATTTGTTTTTGAATGAATTCGAAGTCATTCATACAGAGCTTGGTCAAAAGTAAATACTCCACAAGGCTCTTTTACACAAAAACCACTGTAGTATTGGTAGTGGGCCAAAGGCTGTAGTTATACTAACATATGTTGAAATGCATTAGATCATTATTGTAGAATGCTGTAGTATATTTTTATAAGTTGTCTTTGTGTCCAAACTAACTACATAATAACTTCGATTGATGTAATCCTCTTACATAAAGTTGGTTCTTGTTTTATAAACAATACTGCTCTCTCTTCCGTTCCTCACTCCCTCACTACTCCTCTTTACCTTTTCAGGGATGTTTTGATTATAGAAGCCATGGGTGGTATGACTGATTAAGGTAACAGCAGCAGCTGGTATATTTCATCTGCTTTCGGAATGAGAATTAAGCTCCTCCCCCCCCCCCCCCCCCCCGCCAATTTCCCATCAATAGAGGTAGTTTTTCCTTGAGATTTGTAGAGACTAAACGTTTAGAGAAAGAGAAAGAGGACTAAAAGTTATTAAAGTAACTGAGTTATAAAGTAACTGAAGCCAACCTACTGTAAAAAATGACCTGTTTTATGACATCACATTATAATAACTATTCACAGTGGTGAGCAAGTCTATGGAGGTTCCATGGCTGTAGTCATTTATTATTTGTAAAAAGGGGAGGAAGAGAGAAAGAGATTTAAAAAGAAGAAGAGAAGGAAGAAGAATTAGGAGCAGCCAGCTGACTGCTTTCAGTTTAAATCACAGTGCAATTTCTTTTCTAGCCAGTAAGTGACTTGGAAGTATTGAAAGATAAACAACGTGAGCACAGGCCTTGGATTCTTGCCATATGCTAGGATCTCAATTAAGGGATGAAGTTGCAAGACACTTGAGTTTCATCACGAGTGATTCGGGGCTCTGTGGGTCAGTATAGCAGGCAGTGGTCTGTTCCAGTCATGGGCAGTGGTGGTGTAGGGGCATCACCACCTGAATTGGCATTAATGGGACTTAGTAGCACAAATCTTTTCAAACTGGAAGGAGAATAGGCCCCTAAAGGAGAAATGCTGATAGAAGAGTGAGGGTTTAAATTTACTTTAAATCTCCTCTTTGTTAGTAATACTTATCTCTTTTTTTGTCCTATGCTGAGGCATTTACTGATGAATAAGTCACATGGAAAATCACAAATGTAAGAACTTGGATTCTCCATAGAGGACTGAGATTTTTTTCAGTGCTATTCAAAAGACAGGTTGTAGGGAGTGTTGGAAATACCCCATTTCTGGGATCGTGAATAGTGATTCTCTCCATCTTAGCTCGAATTTGCATTGCCTGTGCTGTCATATTTTGCTGTAGCACCATTTTCTCTAAGTATTGCATTATTGACTTAAAAGGTGTCATTTTCCGAATGATGGAGGCAAGGAAGTACATTTTCCTTATTTTGTAATTTGCACACAGATTGAAGAAGACTTACCACTGTCACAAAATTTGGATATGATGGCTCTTGTGTTTTAACTGGATTGTAGGAGTAGGGAAATCTACCAGCACATTAATTTTAATGGAACATTGTGGCATCCTTGAGAAATATTGTGAAAGTTAAGTCATGCTAATTTTCTTCCTTACTTCTTTCCTCCTATTTCTTAAGTCCTGATCGTCTTTGACTCTTTACTGTTCTGCGTCATCGTGGATGATCGTTAATTCAAGATAATTGTGGCTTCAGTTCTAGTATATTTAGTGTGGTGTTTTCCACCCATAAAAGTATAGTGCAGATATTAACTTTGTTATTCTGAGCCTGAGCAGGAACAAAATAATGTGATAAGAAACTAATTTCTTTTACCTGTGCTTCCCACAAAAAGATAAGAAAATGACTGTAGACATGCATATCCATTCTTCCACTAAGCCTTTTGACACCCAAGTGTTTGTGGGCACAAGGATTTTTGCATGCTTTACTTGAGAGTAGAGCTCTGAGTTCCACTTTGATGTGACCCACTAATAATGGGTAATTTAGAAACCCAAATTAGATGTAGCTAGTTTTGTCTGTCTTTTTGTTTTGCCCTAAGCCTACCTTTCTCTTACTTGGTGCAGATGAAAAACTAGCTAAGTGGGTGTTGGGAAGGAAAAATATTGTGTTAACAGCCAGCATAGCCAATGATGGAACGAATAAGGGAGGTAGAGAGATTATAATATTTGATGGGCTTTTGCTTAGAATAAGCATGTAATGTTTATATTCCTTTTGTCAGACATTCTGATGTCGTATTAAGTAAGATTGTATATTAATGATGCTATATCATTATTTTATTATACCTTATATTAATGATAATCTCCAAATCGATTTAATTATCAGTTTAGGATTAATAATCACTCACTGTGTTTTTCTGGATGTAAAATTGGTGTGAACTAAATGTTTCTGAGTTAATAGGACTTCACTAACTTCTTAAATATGAAAGAAAGTGATATATATATACCCGTATTAATGAGCCTTTGGAAGAAGCAGCGTAAAAGTGAAGCGTAAGATGTGTATTAAACTCATTTCATTTTCAGTGAGCTGTGTTCTCCTTGAACTATGCCGGCAGCGTTAATGCATTATGTTCATATATTGAGGGAAATGAGACCTGTAAGTACTTCCTTTGCTGTCCAAGTAGCCATCCTGAGTGGAGCTCTTTCTCTCTCTCTCTTTCTCTGTCTCTCTGTCTCCACGCATTCAGCATTAAAGTGATATTTTACATTGCTCAAAAATTATGTGAGTGTTTGTTGCTGTTGTGTAGGAAGGAAATAAATCAAGGGCTTTTGTGGGATTTTAAAGTCCTCCCAAGAGGAAAGAGCTAATATTAAGGCCTTCACAAGTGGGATTAATTTTGTATCTCTCTCAGGAGTCTATTGGGTATTATATTTATACATTATAAAATGTGTTTTGATATGCCTTAAATTAATATTTTTCTATCTGCAGGTGAACGTGAAGGGAGCAGTTTCCATCTGGGGTGGGAGGAGCAGAGGAGAGGGAGGTGTGTGGGAGCAGTGACAAGCCTGGTATCGGGCGGGGATACACTGGTCCGATGTTCAGATGGTGTCCTCTGGTGCCCCGCATTGGCCTCGGAGGCAGAGTTTACCTGTTTACCTGTATGGTGGGACTGGAAGAAAAAATTCTCTCCTTTGTCCACTACCACTTTTTAAATTTTGCTTTTAAAATTTATGTCCTTAAAAGTAAGCTCTTTCTGCACGTGGTGCCAGTGGCCGATTGCCAAACTTTGTGCTTCTCCGCCATCAATAGCAGCTTCTCTGGACGTCTTTTAGCAGATGCTGTCAACTCATCACCTTTCTCTCACTCCTCTCACACCGCCTTCATGGATCACTGCGTGTACTGGTGCTCGTGTGTTAGGGGGAAGGGCACAGCTGCAGAAGGGTCACCCCTGGAGGCCCGAGCTTCCTGTCTCCGTGGTGTAGGCAGTCCTGGTCAGTCTAGTCCTGTGACCTGTTTCCCCTTCCTTTCCTTATATTTGTTTGGCAGGAAGGCCCATTGGCCCCAGAGCAGAACACTAGCCCTCAGCTGGTGGGGGAGGAGGGGCGAGAGAGGGAGCCAGCTAGTCATTTGTCATCATGTGTATGTGGCGTTGGTCATCAAAATGTGTTGTTTTGAAAGTAATGTGTGTTTCTCGCCATCTGCTTAATAATCGTTGTTATCTTAAATGAGTGAGGGCATTGCAGTAACATCAGGACTGCATGAATGGTTGCCTGGTTGGCCTATAAATCAAAGCGTAAAGATTCTGTGAGTTTATTTTCATTTGGTCACAAGTTTGGGTCTGTCTGGACTACTCGGCCAACTAGGGCTCTTGATGCTAGTAAAAAAACACAAAAAAACAAAAAAACAAAGAAAACCTTATTTGTGTCTTTTTTAATGCTGTCTTTGGCTTCACCTTCTTATTTTTTTCTGCTTTGCTCCACAAGCTGTACTGGAAGAAATTTTAAAGTTCATCCTCTGCAAAACCTCAGTTACACGATAGAAAGGTTTATTCAAATGTCTGTCATACTCTTACAAGTTTTATCACAGCATGATCCAGTGGCCCCACAAATCGGCAGCGAATCCGCTGTAAATTTTTCAGTTCCTTGATGATTGTTTGCACCATGGCATGTGTTTTGGGCAATATCTTACAGGTCAGATAAAGAATTTGTTTTGAATGAAAGCCCAGATAAGGTTTGTAAGTTGTTCTCTTCTTCCTCTTTATTTCTGATTTATTTTTTTTCCCCCTTTGGGGTTGGAACATTTTTTTCTTCGTGCTCTGATGCTTGGTTGAGCAGTAAGATACTGAGGTGCTTGCCGTGCCTGACAGACATAAAGGTAAATATACAACAATGAGGAAGGAATCTAGGGGACAAGCCGTAAGTCCCACAACAGACTTTTAGATGCTGTTAATATATTCAAATGACAACTCTCCCATCCACTAGACACAACATCTTATTTCATTTTGAATACAAGTCTGAAGCATGCCCCAGGAATTTTACATTGAATGTCTGGTGGTATGCAAGTATTTCTCCATTATTCCAAAATGCCTGCCCACAACTGTATCATAAATATGAATAGGTTCAGCTCCATTGAACTTTGTTACATTTCCTGTCCAATGAGACTGTCCCTCCCGTTTCATTGTGATGGTCGGTTCTCCATTTTTCAATCATGCATAATCTTTGAGAAAGTATTTTGTCAATAAAATTTTATTCATATACCATTAACCATTAATAAATACCATGTGTTCAATTGTCTTCAGTGGTATGGTAACCATTTCCATTTTATATAGTTAGATGACAGCTCAGTAGAATCAGCTGACTCTAGGAGGATTTGGGCCACAGGCTTAAGAAGTCGAGAGAGACTGCTTTCTGGTCATGCAACATCTACATGGGAAAATTTCCCAAGTTTCTCCTAAACCAGACCAAAATTACCACCATGACTGCTGACCTTACTGAGGGATTTCTTGTGGGTTTGCTGATCTCTTGGCATTCCATTCGCAAAGGAATCCCTTGACGGCAGAGGAATCGCTACACTGCGGGATCAATAACTTGCAGTGGAGACCCGAGAAGCCAAAGCATCACGGTGTCTGCATCATGGTTGAAGGCTCTTCCCCCACTCTTTGGAAGTGAAAAAAGGCAGGGGGTGAGGAGATTGGATTCCACGTTCAGATCTTCCACCTCTGCCTCTGAGTTTGCATGAGGTGTTTAATCTATCTGACCTTCAACTTAGTATCTGTAGGATGACACCTTTGAAATATTAGGGCCCTTTCTTTTCTGATGTTCTGTGGTTCTACCTAATTTTCTTTTATTGTTTTTATTATTAATAATGGGGAACTACAGTCCACCCAACCCCAAATTAGCCACTAGGGACAGCTAGCAGACTTCTTATAATAATGTCTCTACACAACGCACCATTGCGATCAAAACTTTTAAAAATAAAAATATGCAGCCCTAGCTGATATAAATTTTTTATGACTTGGGAACAATCTCTATATACTAATAGTTGTAACTAATATTTATATAGTCTTTCTATGTTTCAAGCTCTGTTCTGAGTACTATACATGCCTTTGTACCAACCAGATTTAGGTACTAATATTATTATAATCTCCATTTTACAGATCGGGGAGCTGTGGAACAGAGAGGTTAAGTAACTTTTTCAAAGTCATGTAGATGGTGAATGGTGGAGTTGGGATTTGAACTTAGACAACCTGCCTCTGGATTCCAAGCTCGTAACTCCTATACCAGGCTACTTCTCAAATACCCACATCTGTCCCTTTCACTACATACAAATCACAGAGGCCCTCCTGTGTCTGCTGCTAACATTCACTATTGTAAACAAAAGTTTGACCTTTTAAACATCTGAGCATGTAGAACTGCAGTAAGAGAAGCTTCCCAGTAGGGCTAGCCTGCTCGTATTGCGGCTACCTGTCAAAATTTCTTTTCTAACTCTTTAATCTTTAAAACATGTTATAGGGATTTAAACTTTATTAAGATTCATGCTATTTTTAAAGTGCCGTTGAGAGCGCTAAATTGTGGTTAGTCATTTACAAATCAGTGGAAAATGACTTAATCAGGTTGCTTTCCTTCCAAAGCTGGAGATCAGTTGCATTGAGGGGACTGAGCATTCGAGTGGGAGGGGCTGGTGGATGAGGAGAATTGATGCCTACGACTCTAGGTGTCTGAATAAATCTGGACAGTGTCCTAGAGGGGGGGTCTTAGGATTACTGTGAGGCCTCTGATGGGGAGAGAGGAACTAGGCAACCATGAGTAAGTTCAGGAAAGAAAGTGGGGAGGTACAGTGTAACATCATCCATTATGAAACCTACCTAGACTGAGTGAAGTAAGTCAGGCAGAGAAAGACAAATATCATATGATATCGCTTATATGTGGAATCTAAAAAAAGGCTACCTATGAACTTATCTACAAAACAGAAATAGAGTCACAGATGTAGAAAACAAACTTATGGTTACCAGGAGGTAATGGGCTGGGGTGGGGAGAGGGATAAATTGGGAGATTGGGATTGACATACACACAGTACTATATATAAAATAGATAACTAATAAGGACCTACTGTGTAGCATAGGGAACTCTACTCAATACTCTATAATGGCCTATATGGGAAAATAATCGAAAAAAAGAGTGGATATATGTATATGTATAACTGATTTACTTTGCTGTACACCCGAAGCTAACACAACATTGTAAATCAACTATATTCCAATAAAAATGAAAAACAAAACAAAACAAAAACCTACCCAGGGCCAGTCCTGAGTCCAAGAAAGGGAGAGGTGAATATCTAATTATCCTCTTCTTCTTGTTCTTTGGTCTCTCCTCCTCTCCCCACATTGCTGTTCTCAAAAGTCAGTGCCAAGACAAGTAGTTTGAACAGGAGAGTAAAGCACAACAGGAGTTAAGTAGTTGCTGTTATTGTGTGTGTGTGTGTGTGTGTGTGTGTGTGTGTGTGAGATGGTGGGACAGGAATGGTGGTGGAAGCTAACTGAAGTTTAGATTTTTGTTTTATATTTTTCAAAACATGTATGTTGTGAATAACAGTTGGCTTAGCAACACAGTTTTGGAAGACAGCCTATAAAAACCTAATAATAATAACAGCAACAACTTAATAATATAAAACCTACTATTATTGTCTCACTTAATGAAGCTGTTTATTTTGGCCCCTGATGACACTTGGCCTCCGTTAGTTCAGTCTCCAGGAATATGCTTTGACTTTGCCTACAGACTTGATTTATTTATTTTTAAATCATCTATCTATCTATTTTAGTGCAGTTTTAGGTTCACAGCAAAGTTGAGAAAAAGGTACTGCCTGCAGATGTTTTGCTTCCTTTCTTTTCTGCTACACTGTTTCCTTTGAGGAGTGTAACAGACTAATTATTATTTTCACGGTGTCCATTATTTCTGTCCCCTCCCTCAGCTTCTTCCTCTCTGCTTCTTCCTTTTTCCCATCTAACTCTCTGTCTCACAAAATATCTGATGATATTTTCTTGATTTAGCTAACAAATAAACAGAACTTCCAGGCTTTTGTTTAATTAATAATGAAAATTACTAGAAGGAACAATCAGCATAAAAATAAAACCTGATAATGGTGTAAATTGCACTCCCCCAAATTTGGTTTTGAATAAAATTGACGGAAGAATGCTATCTTCTTGACAAAATATAAATCTTCAACATTTGAACCAGAGAAATGGAACTTGGTGGGAATGTTGATCTTAAAAGAGAACTCACAAGGTGTTTGAAATGGACAAAAATTGATAAATGAATCAAATTATCATAATATAATTTTAATAAAAGTGAGTTGATCCTAGTGAAAATACTTTCAGTGAAATAAGAATGAAAATGGGAAACAGAGTAGTTTGTGCTATGTAAGAAATTGATAAAGGAATTTAATCAACTCAGTTGGGTTCACTCCTCAAAATTCTTTAATGATAAAAATTCATCAGTAGTGACAAAATTCTGTTTAAAAATGCTTGTTTTCAACATTGTTATGTTCAAAATGTTGGAACAAAATGACAGAGTAAAAGCAGCAGGGGTAAATATACTAATCCCCTCATTTAATCCTCATAGCTCTACAAATTAGGTGGTGTTAGCTTATATCACAGAGAAGTAGTTGAGGCCCAAAGAGTTTAAAAAGTTGGAAACGGCTTGGACCAGGTATCTGATTTATATACGTCATAATGATGAGGATACCAGTACTTTTTTTATGGTATCTATCTGGAAAGAGTAAAACGGTTTGGATATAAAAGTATTTTACTACATGGAAAAATCTGGCTCTGTTAAATTCTAAATATAGTATCACGGTCATAAGTTTGATATTCTAATGAAAATTCTAATAACCTATTCAATCAGTTTTGCAGATAGGTTAAGAAAATTATTAACCTGAATTTCTTCTCCTCCATCACAGTAACTATGATCATGCAATTCGATCATGGTAAGAATCAGTAGTTTGAAAGATGGATGAAATTCGTGTCTCCCATGTGTTAGGCACTGGGAACTAAGTTTAAATATCAAAGTTACCTTCCAGTTCTGGATGTATTTGTACACTTTTGGCCTGGGGCTTCACGAGACTCATTCTTACCTTGGTTTTAAGAGATCTGAGATTTCTAATAAAATAGTCTTATAATCTAAATCAGTGCCCAGGTAGTGGTTTATTGATGATTGTCCAAGCCAATGATTACAAAACAGGAGAGGAGATACTTTGCCGGCCACTTCTGACACTGCTATCCCTCTCCCACCGCCCCTCCTCTTCCCCACTTCGCAATTACCCACCAAGAGCCTCTAAGTTGATGTTCCGAGAAAGTTTGAAATAAGCCAAGCTCCTTCTTGGCAGTTTCTTTGCTTCCCTCCTCAGCCCTTTTCCACCTCCTAGTTCTCTCTGTAGGTCTCTTGGCATATTTGAAAGTTCCTAAACCCACTCTGGGACGTCCTTTACATCATTCTGTACTCTAGAGGTTCAGGGACCCCCTTCTTATACTTATCCTCTGCCCCTGGCAGACGGCCTGTTCCTTCCATTTGATCTATTTTAGCTAAGTGTTAACAATGTGGTTTTATTTTGCCTTATATTTACTTACCATCTCAAAAATCTTACCACTTAATTATTTTGATTACTTGTTTAATGCTTTTCAGAGCCATGGGCTTCATGAAGGCAGAGATTATATTTTTCTTTGATCATAGTAGTTATTCAGTAAATATTTGTCAAATAACAAATGAACTGCTAATTGGAGCAAATGCATGCTAAGATGTGAATAACCAATATGGTCTTAACCTTCCCAGACTTTTTGTTTTTAATTAGGACTTTTTTTTTTTTTTTAGTGCAGTTTTAGGCTTACAGAAAAATTAAGGGGAAGGTACAGATATTTGCCGTATACCCCATCCCCATACATGCATAGCCTCTCCCATTATCGACAGCACTCGACAGTGTGGTCCATTTGTTACAACTGATGAACCTCCACTGACATCATAATCACCCAAAGCCCATCATTTCCATTAGGGTTCACCCTTGCTGTTGCTGTTGTAAATTCTATGGGTTTGGACAAATGTGTAATGGCACGTATCCATCATTATGGTGTCACGCAGAGTAGTTGCACTGTCCGGAAAATCCTCTGTGCTCTGCTTATTCATCCCTCCCTCCCTGCAACCCCTGGCAACCACTGATGTTTTTACCGTCTCTTTTTACTAGTTTTACCGTTTCAAGAATATCATATAGTTTGAATCACACAGTATGTATAGCCTTTGCAGATTGGCTGCTTTCACTTAGTAATATGCAGTTAGGTTCCCCAATGTCTTTTGATGGCTTGATAGCTCATTTTAGTTCTGATTAACGTTCCATTGGACGTACCACAGTTTATTCATCCATTCACCTAGTAGAGGACATCCCGATTGCTTTCAAATTTGGCAGTTATGAATAAAACTGCTATAAACATCCACGTACAGGTTTTGTATGGACATATGTTTTCAGCTCCTTTGGGTCAATACCAAGGAGCATGATTGCTGGATTGTATGCTAAGAATATCTTTAGTTGTGTAAGAAACTGCCACATTGTCTTCTACCATGGCTGGATGATTCTGCATTTCCACCAGCAATCAGTGGGAGTTCCTGTTGCTCCACAGCCTGCTCAGCATTTGGTGTTGTCAGTGTCCTGATTTTGGCCATTCTAATATCTCCTTCTAATATTTCCATAAGCTAATTGGTGGCCTTTGAGGAGTGTAACAAAGTGGAAAATGATCATTCCGGTATTAGGAGGGAAGTCATTTTGGGATACAGGAGTTCCTAGAAAGGAGTGCTCTATTATAGGAATGTGTAACCCCAGGGGAAGGTGCCTGCCTTAAGCTGTTACTGTTTTGTAAAACAAAAACATTCCATTCTATCTCGGAGCTCCCAGGTTTCCTACAGTTCCCACCGATGTTTTCAGAGCAGGTCTTTGGGAAGGGGGTGTAGAAGACTCCCCTGATGTGGGAGTGGAGTCGAGGAAAACTGGGGGGGGGGGTGGGCAGACAGAAGTGGTTGTTTACACGTACTCTATAGGGACTTCTTGTCCTGTCTGTTCTTTATAAGGCAAAAGTTATTGTCCATTGTGCTACTATCTCTTCATTGTTTGTTGACTTAACTAAGGGTGTTATAACCCTAGTAAAAACTTGAAGAGTTTTGGGATGTTTGGTCTGTTGCTCTGTTTGTTTGAAAAAGTCTGCCTCCTTTTCTTTAGTGCTGGTGAGGTCAAATGCTGGAGTCTTTCGGCCTAGCAGGGAGTGGGTAATAAGTTATGGTCAGAGTCAGCCGCTCTGGGCCTGGCTGTCAGGTACAGGACTCTCAGCAGAGCTGTTTTCCTATAAGCCCATTCTGCTGAGACAAACTTGTAGAGCCCACCTGGTCAGGGGGCCACCATATCGAGCGACAACATCAGCTTGATCTCTTTGTTGAGTGGTTTTTAAATCAAAAAATTTTTAAAGAAGTTAAAAAAAAACACACACGTGTGTGTATGTGTAAATATGTATGTGTATATGTGTGTGCATGTGTGTGTGTGTGTGTATAGAGAGAGGGAGAGCGGGAAAAAGAGGAGAGAAGAGAGAAAGAAAAGGGGAGGGGGAGGTGGGAAGAAACTGGGAGAAGGCGGGAGGGCAGAGGGGTTGGATAGAAGGAGGAGGTGATCATACACATTCTTTTGGCTTTTTTTGTTTTTCCTCCTACCTGTTCATAAATGCAGGAAAAGTGAAATATATGTTGTGACTAGACAATTTGAGATGATGAAGCCATGCACTGAATAGGCAAAGCCTTATTAGGCGCCTTCCATGCACTAAGCATACTGTGTGATGAGGATGGCGAATAGTAGAAAACTGTGAAATTAAGCAGGGAGGGAACTCTGCTCAATATTAGGTAACAACCTAAATGGGAAGAGAATTTGAAAAGCAATCGATCCATGTATACGTATAACTGAACCACTTTCCTGTACACGGGAAACTGACACAACATTGTTAACCAACTATACTCCAATATAAAATAAAAAGTTAAAAAAATTTTTAACTAGAAAAAAAAATTAGGCAGGGAATCAGTGTCATTTATGCTGAGGTACAGGGTACCTTTGGAACACAAAGGAAGGTGCCGTTCAGAGTAGGGTTTCAGCGCTGAGCTTTAAAGCTCATCCTCTAGCTACTGCTGATAAATAGGCAAAGAATTTAGTTAATTACAAAACATATTAACTCACTTGCCCCAAAGTTTCTGTTTTGCTAGTAAGCAGAGGCACGGTGATGCAACTAATGTTGGACCAAATTCACCTTGACTCTGGAGATGAATTCCCGGAGACCCAAACTTCCTCTCGGACCCCCGCATTCATACTGTAACAACTGCACTAACCCTCTAGAAGGCCAGAAACTCACAGACAAAAGCAGAAGAATCTTGCTTAATAATGTATCCTGGATAAAAGGTTTCCAGGTTTCAGTATTTCACTCTGTTGAAATTGTGCCTTAATAATAAAAATGGTTATATATTATTTATAAAGTAATGGTTATGTTTTAGCTGAACTCGGGTGACCTGTGTTTCCTTCCTAGACTCCTTGTGCAGTTTTACTCTCCATGTGCTTCAATATTTTTATTTGTACCTATGAATCTCATGGGGGTTTTGAAGATTGGAGAGATAACATAGCATTGGTAAAGTATTTCAAGCATTGAGGAGTTGCACTACATATATATATATATATATATATATATATATATATATATATATATATATATATATGATGCAGGAGTAATGATAATTGTAGGAAATCCAGTTCTTTGAGAAACATGCCAAAAAGTATAAAGTTTTGTGATAGAATTTTAGCAATAGGAATAATAGTTATAATTTCTTGGAAACTTACTATGTGCTAGGCATACTACATTCTGTGTTCTCAGTGCATGTTTAAAAGAAACCCAGGAGGCCTTCCCTGGTGGTGCAGTGGTTGAGAGTCCGCCTGCCGGTGCCGGGGACGCGGGTTCGCTCCCCGGTCCGGGAAGATCCCACATGCCGCGGAGCGGCTGGGCCCGTGAACCATGGCCGCTGAGCCTGCGCGTCCGGAGCCTGTGCTCCGCAACGGGAGAGGCCACAACAGTGAGAGGCCCGCGTACCGCAAAAAAAGAAAAAAAAAAAAGAAACCCAGGAGTTTTTCAAATGAAGATGCTGAGCCTCTGAAGAAAAGGTTGAGTATCCTAAGGCTGTCTTCCTCCGCGTTCCATGCTCCTAGCTTCCATATAGCACAGCCCCTTTCCACGTGATGCTGCCTGTCCTTCTCAGCGCTGACTGCAGCCCTGATGGGTGCTAAGCACTTTACTAACATCAGCTTCCTAAATCTTCCCAACCAGCCTTAGGAGAGGTAGGTATTGATTTTGTTCTGTGTTTTCCATTTTATCTAGGAGGCATGTTTATCTAACATGGTCACACAGTAGATAAGTGGCAGAACTTGGATTTGAACCCTGGATGTGTCTGACCCAGAAGACTCTGGCATTTACCATTGTGTTTTACTGTCTCTGAACCGAAATCCGTTCACGCTCAGAAACTTTCCGTAGTTTCCTGAGGCTCTCAGAATGAACTTCAGAGTGCTTTCTGTGCTCCACGCTTCCTCTGTCATTTGCCTGAGCCGAGATTCACAGCCCTACCACTAGCTCCAGCCCCACTTGTGCACAATTCCTTGAACTAACCAAGCACTTTCCTCCCCAACCTGTTCCCCTGTGCTGTGCTTTCTGTCTGGAGTCAACCCCTTCCTCTCACCTCTTCTCCCTCCTTGTTTAAGGGACCGGTCCTCCAGGGGGGCCTTCCTGGAGCCCGCATCTAGGTGTGTCCACGGCGACGTTCTCTCAGAACACCTGTTGTGTAATATCTGTCTTCCGACTACCCTGTAAGCTCCATCGAGTCTGCAGTCCTGCTGTATTGACGGCTGTGTTCCCAGTCCCTGGCACATAACAGGCACTCAGCAAATCGCTGTTGTGCATGTATGGAAGGAAGGAATGGTCTTGATTCTATTTTGCCTGGACCCCTGGCTTTGTTTTCCCATTTCTGCATCTTTGTTTTTCACTCTACTCCCGTCAGCCCTGTAGTCATCTCTGCTTCTGGAAGTTTGTGTCCAGGGTGTCCTCTTCAGCTACTTTGGGGATGACCTAATCTGATGCCCTGTTAGATATGAGCCCCTTGGGTGCAGAAGAGTGTACATATTGGTTGGATTGAAGCAAATTGATATCATAACTCAGTCTTAAGAAGGTTTATTTCACAAGGGTCACAAGAATTGAATCAAAGGGCTGCTTCAAAAGTTTCTTTTCTGCTCAATTACAAATCCAAACTTGGTTGAGACCTTAGCTAGAATGGGCCAATTTAAAATCAGCTCATGGTTTGATCCTTCCCCGAGGAGGAGTAACCTGCCTCTCAGGCCTCCCTCACGGAACCCCCGGGCTGCAGAGGAAAATAGAGTAATAGACTGGCTCTACTTTTAGTGTGGACTTTGCGGGCGGCCCTGTTGTTGATAATAGCTTGGGAACGGAGAGCTCAGGTGCTGGATTTGAACTGCATGGATTCAAATCTTCTACTACATACTGACTCTCACACATATATGGGGCCTGAGTTTCCTCATCTGTAAAACCTCATGGATTTTTGTGAAGCGTAAATGACTTGACATATGTAAAGCACGTAGCAGGGTGCCTGGCGCATTGTAATTAGCCAGTAAATGATAGCTATTATTTCTATTATAATGTTTTATACCTAAGCAGTACTTGGTGTCTGCAGAGCATTTTCATCTATTGTATTGTATTATAGTAGATGGGCAGGCAGTCCCTGGGAAGCCCACATAGGTGGTCATCTTTTGTAGATAAAGAGGTGGCCTATCTCCAGGGTCGTTTTTGTAATTCTTAGTCTTAAATCTCGTTTTTCTTCAGAAGACTCCACAGGGTTATGGAAGCAGAAGGTAGATAAGCTGATGGGTCAACAGGCGCTCCTCTAGCTGGCATGGGATTCCTCCGTATGGTCTATTCCCAGTGTTGTTTCACTTAGTTAGAATTTCCTCCAGCATTGAGGCTTCCCACACATTTCTCGGGAAGCTGTTCTTTTAACATATTGCCATTAGGGTTTTTTTTTTTTTCTTGAGATAAAACCTGAATGTTCCTTTGCTTAATTTAATCCCTCTTCACATACACCTCGGACCTCTTTAAATAATTCTTTTCCCTCCTTGCCATTTGCACCTTTCAGTTGCTTGTAGAGAGTTGTCATAGCTCCCTTTGGGCCTAATCCTATCACTGTAATTCATGTTGGGCAAGCTGTACATTTTGTATTAGTCTGTGGGCATATTCTGAGAATGCTCTCTTGCTGGAATAAAGGCAATTCTCCCGTGGTATCATCCAAACCTTATCATCAATAACAGCTACTAAACGTGAAACAAAGCAAGTGACTTTTTGAGAAAATAGGAAGATGATGAACAGGAAGACATTGTTTACCTCTTTATATTATTATACTTATCAATTATGAGGGTGCACTTGATATAAATAATTAAATATGTAGTTGTCTTTATTTAATCTGTAATCTATATGTATAGAAAGGGATACTACACAGATAGCTCCAAATAACACATAGACTGAAAGACATTTAGGTTTTAAATGTGAAGGAGTGTGTGTGTGTGTATGTGTGTGTGTGTGTGTGTCTATGTGTTCAATGTTCTGAGAGTTTATCCAACATATTGAAGAGGAAACTGAGAAAACTAAATTTAAGAGAAACTGGAAGTTGATGGGCCGCACCCATCATAATGGGATATGAGTTTCTTTCTAAGTCTCTAAGGCCATGGTTCTTCAGAAACATGAGCCGGCCTTTCCAATTAAAAGAGATATAAAGAATTTTGAAATATACATTTGATCAGCTACAAGCATCTCTGGCAACTTGGAAAGTGTTTTCCAGGGAAGAGAAGTTTCCATAACCACTGCTGCTAGATCAGGATATAATAAATTCCTAGGAAGCCTTCCCATTGGCTTTGGGGGCTCAATGTAGTCACTGGCAGGCCAAAGAGAGCAGAAAATATCACTTGTGAATGGATTTCTGACTCTCAGGCAGCAAGTCCTCCACTTTGAGACAGTCATAGAATTTTAGAACTTCCCAGACAGAAAACAGTATAGAAACGTAGTCCCTCCTGATTTTACCAAGAAAGCAAAACCAAGGTTCAAACAGTAAGTGATGTATTTAAGATCACAGAGGAAGTTGCGGGCAGACGTGTTGTTTGAATCCAAGCATCCTTTCCTCGTTGTGCAGAGGGCTCTTTACTAAAGCTCGCTCATGGCTTGATACTCACATTCAGCTTAAAAGCCCATCCTGACAAGTCAATTGAGCAATGGGCTGAAATGGATATCAACTAAACGCTCTTTTTGAAAACAGATCTTTTTAATCATGATAAGATTTGAGCTAAATGAAAGAACTTAGATATTACTTAAATTAATTATCAATTCTGTTTTCCTCAAGGCAACAGAAGTTCCTAAAACAATGAGTCCAAGTGTTTACCCTGGCAGCTACCCCCTCCCCCAATGATCGCCTGTAACCTCCCTCTTTAGCCTCATTTCTTATCAGTCTTTTCTCATCACAGTGTCTTTCCTTGGGCTTTTTATTAGTTCACCCAGAATGTTCCTTTTAAAAAAACTATATCTGTGGTGCCTCTAGGAAAGCATCTTTCCCATGGCCGCCTTCTGAACTCAACCCAATGGCATGCTCAATATTTCTGAAACATTTGACCACCTGTCTTTCTCTTGAGACCCTGTATACCTTGTTCCACCATCCATGAGCTCAGTTCTCTTCCTTCAGCTTCATTCATGTTTATATTTCCCACCTAGCACTGCTCTCCTTCCGACCTCTGCTCTTTCTACTTCCTTGGATCGCCCCATTTCCTCACAGAGGACTCTGGAGTAAGAGCCTTTTCAGCATCATCTGGCCTCTGGGATCCTCCTCCTGCACTTTGCCCCTGTAGGGAGCCTCTTTGCAGCTGTTCAAGTCTCAAGGGTAGACTCAGAAACCCTACTTCTCTCAGAAGCCCGTCTGAAGTGCTCCACTTTGAACGCAGCTGCACACCCCAACCTGACATAGTCTGTCCCATCTTTGAATTTCCACTGGGCTGCTTTTTTTTTTTTTTTTTGCGGTACACGGGCCTCTCACTGTTGTGGCCTCTCCCGTTGCGCAGCACAGGCTCCGGACGCACAGGCCCAGCGGCCATGGCTCACGGGCCCAGCCGCTCCGCGGCATGTGGGATCCTCCCAGACCAGGGCACGAACCCGTGTCCCCTGCATCGGCAGGCAGACTCTCAACCACTGCGCCACCAGGGAAGCCCATCCCCTGGGCTTCTTTTAAGGCACATATGTTTTTCTTTGCATCATAGTTGCATATGTTTTTCAACTCTGCTAAATTAAAAAAAAAATTACCTGTGGTAAAGTATACATAACATAAAATGTTACTATCTTAACCATTTTTAAGTGTACAGGTCAGCAGTGTACATTCACATTGTTGTGCAGCCAATCTTCAGGGCTCTTTTCATCTTGCAAAAACTGAAACTCAATGGCTGTTAAACAACTACTCCCCCTCCCCCTCCCCCCAGCCCCTGGCAACCACCCTTCTGCTTTCTGTGTCTTTAACTTGACTGCTCTAGGTGCCTCATATTCATCATCAGTTCTGGTTAGAAGCAATACAAAGAATTTTGAAACAGACAGGTGCTCATCTACAAGCATCTCTGACAACTTGGAAAGTGTTTTCAAGTGGAATCATAAAATATTTGTCCTTTCGTCACTGGCTTATTTTCACTTAGCGTAACGTCCTCGAGATTCCTCCGTGATGGAGCATACTGCACACTTTTCTCCTTGTTAAAGACTGAATAATATTCCATTGTATATGTATAGCACATTTCCTTTATCCATTCATTTGTTGATAGACATTTAGGTTGCTTCCACCTCTTGGCTATTGTGAGGAATACTGCAATGAACGTGCGTGTGCAAACATCTCTTCCAGAGTTCTTTTGAGTCTTTTGAGTCTTTAGTTCTTTAGTTCTTTAGTCTTCTTTAGTTCTTTTGAGTCTATGCCCAGAAATGGCATTGCTGGAACATATGGTTAACTTGACTAAATTTTGAGCTTATAGTGTATTATGATCCTTGAGAATGAGGACGGAGTCATTCTCATCTTTGTATCTTCTGAGCATCTATCACAGTGTCTTATAGGTAATAGGCATTCAGGAGGTGTTTGTTGAATGACTCAACGAGTGAAGGAAGCAAACGGTTCTTAATATTGCATATGAATGACGTGTAGATTGAAATATTTACTTGGTTTGTATCAGAAGTCAAATGGCAGGGAAAGGGTATATATAAATACATTTTTTTTTTAATCTGCAAAAATAAGAACCCAAGAGCACTGTATACATTCTTAGGGAGAAATTATATTGGTAGTTTTGTGATAGGCGGTTGCAGCTTTATACAAATTTGAAGAAAAATTGTTAAACTTTCCACCTTCCTTTTTACTCTGTGTATAAAGAGCTATAACCCATTAACTACTAAAAGTCACAATTGTTTCCAGAATAGTGAAAGTAGCTGTTACAAAAGTGATTGTAAAATGTTAAGTAATGGCAAACAGGTTCATGCTCTGTGTAATGATCAGACAACTGGAGTAAAAGCAGCAATTATGTGTTCCTGGACCACACTGGGGGTGAAAGCAAGAAAAGCAGACACCCTGACTGCATATTATGAAAAAGGCAATGCTTTATATTTACTTTGCCCTTAAAAGTTTGAATGATCTGGCTAACAGAAGTAGACAATACCCACGGTTTGGAATACATTACAATGGCACATACAGTAAGACAAATTGCTATTTTATAGACTTGCCACAATGTAGTAAATGTATACTTCTGGCTTGATTCATAATAAATTTGCATAACATTTGCTGGGGGTTTTCATTGTTGGGAGTTCATTCCTTTCAGCCTCTTTCTTAAGGGTGGCGCCACTCCATTATATAAGTGCAGGGGTCTACATATGAAAAGAAAGGGGAGAGTGGGGGAAGAAATCCAGCGACAAAGGTCTGCACCCGCCCCCAGCAGAAAACAGCTGGTATCAATTAAGATTCAAAGAAAAGTCCATTTTTACAATGGGATAGTGGTATGTAGAACAGGTCCATTCCACTTCTCATTTTGCTTCTTTCTTTGGTGTCTCTGAGAGCTCCAGGCTCAGATCCACTGCTTGGGGGTACAGGGAAAGTTGGGAGACAGGAACACCGTATTCATTCAGATTGGGTTTATTGAAAGTACCTCTCGATCCAGATGTAAATTATCAGGGAGAAAAACCTGTAAATTATCCACAACCACAAATCCACCAGCATCTGGCAAGAAGAAGCTTAATTGGTTTTATAAGCATCAGGCTGTAGGTAAGTGAGACTTTGTTTAAGAAGTTATGGACAGCTGTCTGGGTGCAAGTTGATAGATATACTGCTGTTATATTACCAGGGAACATCTTCTACCTGTTTGATTTTGTTCGGCCCTTCAAGATGGGATTTGAAACACATTAATTTAGGTAGGGTACATGTTTTCATCTTTAAGACAAAATAAGTACATATCAGTACTGAATTACTTCTGTTGCATTTACATCGCTTTATTGATTTTGTTGCACGGTGCAGACAGCCCTTACAGTCCCACAGTTATTCGCCACTGTCCACGTCTGCTGGTGAAGTAGACATAGACTCTAGAACCCAAAATGAAGCACGTCAGTTATGATTATGGGACTTCAGGTAAAGAACTTAATTCCTCTGGGCTGAAAAACGTGTGCTGAACAAGCTGATTGGTGATGCTGCTTCCAGCTGTAAACGTCTACTTCTTTCTGTGATAGTATCATACCATGTGAATAGATTTCTGGACCACCACATAGTCAAAGTAACTAAAGAGTCAGAGCGAGGATTTGAGTTCATGTTATGTGTGAAATCTAGCCAAAGAGAAGCGTAAGGTGCTTGAAAATCGCTGTCCTACACACATGTGCTATTATTGAACTCTTTGGAGGTGTAGTCCAAGCCAATACCGTGCCCTGTGGTGCCCTCAATACTGATTTCCTACCTTTTAGACGACTTCCTACTTTTTTAGAGGATCTGTATTCCTTTAGAGGATCTGAGCAAATTATTTGCTGATCATTCCTTATTAGCCACATTATTTTTAGTATCCGAAATGCTGGATCAGTTTAACTTTGACTTAAGACAGTTTCGTGGCATATTGGCAAATACGCTATTTTGGAAGAACAAAATCTAAACAGAAACATGCCTTTGCCCGTGACATATGGCATCTTTTCATTTTTTAAAAAGTTAAAATCCCGAGTACTATATATAGACATCTTTGAGCACCCTAACTTTTTTGAAGTTGATGAGGAAGAGAAAATAGACTCAGTTTTGCTACAGAGAAGGTAAAATCAGTGTCACAAAAGTCGTAAGTCTACTGCTTTTAAGTCCTAATTGTTTCCCCCAGTTCTGAACATGATATCCTGCCTTCAAGATCGCTAATGTCTCAAGAATTTGGTAGTGCTAAGAAATGGAAATAGAGTGGTAATTTATACTTCAGCTATGAGGGGCCCACTCAGAAAGGGCCGATGCCAGGGACCAACATAGTAATTTGTAGAAATACAGCTTCTTGGAATTATTGGGTTCAAAAGGAAAATTCTTTTCTGACTTTTTGTAAGTGTTTTCCTGTTATCATAAGAGGTCTGTGGATTTGATTTACGAGCAGGTACTGCTGTAAATAATAAAATAATAAAATGGCATGTCAGCAAGGGATAAAGACTCACTTACAGAAGTTAAAGTGAAATTAAATAACTCCCGAGTCCACTTATAAAAGTGCCCGTTGTTCTCAGCTCAGGAGCAGTCAAATGACAGTAAATACTGTGTTAAGAAAGTCAGTTTGTCTTACGGATCAGGTTTTTATAAATGCTCAAAATGGAATCAGCACACCCCCTTTTCCCCACGCTGATTTTTGTTTATCCTTGCAACGTATTTTGAAAGCTCTGCTCTGCTGTTTAAGCTAGTAGGAAGCACGGGCACTTGCACGGCATTTAAAACTCAGATATAAAGCATTTCAAGTACATTATGGATGTGCTGTGGGGTTTGAAGTTAATGGGAATGTCAGGCCAAAGTGGGGAGAACTTCATAAGACGCTGAAAAAGAAGCTCCTATGCTGTTTGCTATGAGAATAAAGGAAAGAGAACAGAAGAGAAGCAATTTTGTCTTCTTCAGATGTATCCAGGGAAAACACCTTGTCTTAAAGACAGAAATGACTGGAAGGTCATTTTCTAGTATATGGTACTTTGTGATCCAGGTTGCTTTGTTCAAGAAAAAATATATATATTGGTAAATGAGTTGCAATGCAGTCCTCTGTATTTTTCCATGAAGTATTAGACCTTTGTATAATATGTGCATAATTTTTATGAATCAGAACCTGTATCATAAATAGTGTTAATTTGTAGACACATTTTAACTGTGGAGCAGATGGAAAAATAGGAATGTGTTAGAAAACTAGGTATTTGCAGAAGCTAATGAAGTTAATTGGTCTCATTTGACTACCTTATTTTCCCAAACCCCCTAAAGACTGGGCTTTTTTATTTCTTTAATTAAAAATGAGTTTGGTATGTTAATATTTTAACCTTTCATTTTTTCCTAGTTTTCCATATAAATGCCTTATTTATAGAGCCACCCTTAGGAGTCCAGTACTAGTAAGAACATTAGTAAGCCGCAAGCAGTGAGAAGGGTACTGATGCTATACAAAAGCTATTAGCCTCATACAATGGGATAATATGGGCTTTTACACCTCATTATTACTTCCCTGTCCTGTTTTCTTTTGATTACATAGAGAAAGACCTATTTTCCTCTAGCCTGAAAATGGTACAAGTAAAAATACATAAAATCATGATTGTTGAGTGGAATTTAATTTTTAAATATCAATACTTGAACATGTTTTGATTGGTTAAATTACATGGTAAACTCCCATTGAAATATCAACAGTGTGAAATCAGAGAAATCACAGCCCTGAGCTAATCAATACCATGTGTGTAGATAATTTTCCCTGAATTATTTCTTGTATAAGGAAAAGTTAAAAAGCAAAATATTTAGCTGTTCACCAAAGAGTGCTTTTTAATTAGGGCTTTATGTTTCGGCTGCCACTTTGGATCATATAGTGAATATTCAATGTTCTGTTGCGTGCTGCAAAGAATTCTGGGACATCGTTTCTCTAATGTCATCACTAACATATTGCATTTGTATTGATTGTCTATGATTTCCGTATACGGATGATTGAGTTTGCACAAACTACTTAGGGTTTCAAAGGATTTGGATAATGTTACACTGTAGGGCTGAAAAAAATCTCTTTGAATATTGTATCGCAAAGGGACAAAGACATAGTTTTAGTGCATTTATTAGGCCCTTGCTGTAGAAATAGGAACAATAAACCATCTTTTTTTAGTTAAGAGATCTTGGAAAGGGTGACTAATAAATCCTGGGTTTAAGAAGAGTGGTACGTGCTGCAGTGCCGAAGTTGTTTATTCATCTGGAATGTATTAGAATCTTGATTAATAAGAAGACATCTGAGGTTTTACATAAAAAGCAGATTGGGCGTTCTGGCAAATAGAAATGGAAAGGGGGGAAGAAAAGCCAGTTTCATCAAATGCTATTGTTTCCTTTTGACCAAGCATTGCTATTCCTAACAGTTCAAAGCAAACCGACATTTTCCCCTCTATGAAGCTGCAATATAGAATTAAAATCTGTAGCACTGGGAGCAGTTAGGTCCTTTTAAAGTCCTATATTCAAAATAGTTTTATATTTACCCTCCTCCTTCCAGAAGATCCAAGTAGAAGAAAAGAAAACCCTCAGTTGTGTCATGTTTGGTTTACATGACATCAAACATGAATATCTGCAAATCTAAAATTTAACAGTTCATACAGTATATTTTCATATTTAACACATTTTTTGAACTTTTCACTTAAGAATCCCTTACTCTCATAATTACTTTTAACCAAATGGAAGCACAATGATTTCTGCCTAAGACGCCTCGCCTTAACTTTCAAGATGGCCAAACAATCGCTATTGGAATAGGGCATGGAAATTATGGTGTTTGAGGGAAATCAAAATCAAAGCCTGTAAAATTTGTATAATTCACATATCAACAGCATGGTTTCCTGAATGCCAGGGCATTTTACAGAAGGGAGTGATAAGATCAGAGCTCACTGTTTAGAGGATAACATGTTTGGTAGCTAGTTTCTGAAGAATCTGGCACGCACACAGACATTAATCTCTAAGGCCAATAGGTGAAAGATTGTTACAGTCTTTGCTGAAGGCATAGAGCGGTCGTTCTTATGGGAGTGAAAGGAACAAATGCTGACTAACTTTAAAATACCACAGTTTTAAAGAAGCGGGGCCCCAAATAGGGAAAAATAGCTTACTTCAGATCCGTTCCACAGTAGAATTTGGCAAACAAATCTCCAATGGTAATTTATGTATCTGGTATTGGACACTTGCTGAAAGCTGAGGGGTGACTATTTTTGGCTACCCAGTCACAATTCTACAATAGATTCTAGAAGCAAAAACTTGCTTAGTAGGAAGAAGGATTAATGGAATATGTAACTAAAAGAACAATGGCCAAATGGAAAATGATCGAAGGATGAAATCCCTTAACAGTCATCCGCAGAGTTAAATTTATGTAGTCAGAGTTAGAATATAGTTTGTTTCAGAATGTAATTACCAGCCTCTACAGCCTACCCCTACCCCAAAGTGTGATATTTCAGTCAGTTTTAGGCAGACTCTAATTCTTTTATTTCTGCAAAGACAGCAGATGGCAAAAGCAAAGAAATATGATGTCATAAATATTTCTTCTTAGTATATTAGAGAGGGTGGTCAATACATTTTAGGACAATGCTATAATACAGGGGCTGGCAAACTTTAACTGTAAAAGTCAAGATAGTCATTATTTTAGGTTCTGTGGGCCATTAAGGCTTCTGTCACAAGTAGTCACCTCTGCCATATTGAGCAACTCATGCTCCTATGTAAATGTATGAATATGGTTGTGTTCCAGTAAAACTTTATGTACAAAAACAGATGCATTTAGCTTGCAAGCCTAGTTTGCCAGACCCTCCTAAAATATATTGATTAATTTAAATTAAGCTTAATGTAAATTAAGTATTTAGTAGGTGTTCAGTAAGTGTTGGTGATTATAACTTGGATTTTAAAGAACGCTTGTAACACTTGTAACATTATCCATATAAGACAGAAGAAAATTTGTGGACGTGTGCCAATGCCCACAGGACCTTACATATTTATACTCTGTTATTAATGGCTAATTATTGGAGTAAGTAAGTGGGAGAGGTATGTAAAGGTTATACAGAGTTCTTTTTTTTAACACAAAGTTTGTCCTTTTATTTTATTCTATTTTTTAAATTAATTAATTATTTTTTTTTGCCACGCAGCATGCGGGATCTTAGTTCCCCTACCAAGGATTGAACCCATGCCCCCTGCAGTGGAAGCTCAGAGCCCTAACCACTGGACCGACAGGGAATTCCTCAAAGTTCTTTATCTAGTTAAAATTAGAAAAGTATACAGTATAAAGAGATTGTTGTGGGTATCAGTATGGCTTTCCAAAACATCTGTGCTCACTCAAATTATTTCTATTATTTTTTGCTTCATTTTTATAACTTTGTTTGTTTTTCAATTTTTGGCCACACCTTGCGTAATGCGAGATCTTAGTTCCTCGCCCCATCAAACCCATGCCCCCTGCATTGGAAGACAGAGTCTTAACCACTGGACCGCCAGGGAAGTTCCTGAACTCAGATTATTTAGAAAACCATAAAGGTATCTTTCCCTAAAAGTCCAGATGGAGAAGTTTACATTTTAAAATGGCCACTACATAATTGATAACATCACAGTATACATTCCTTATTGCAAAGACTTTTCCAGAAGATCCAGGACAGAAAGGAATGTTAACACAGAAGTGAATTGTTCGTGCTTCAGCATTCTGTAGTTGTCATTTTTGCCTGTATTCTTACGAGACAGTGTTTCATTGGCATATACCGTATTTTAGGTTCAAACTTGTTGTTGTTGACCTTGCATCAGTAGGACATACATGTAAAGCTCCCTGCTTTTTATAGGGGTGACTACTTTGTTCTAATCTAACCAGCTAGAGTCTTCTTTTGACCTCCCTTTGACACGTGCATGTGTGTGTGTGTGTGTGTGTGTGTGTGTGTGCATGTGTGTGTACAGTTTCAAGATAGCTGGCTTTAATTAGAAAGGAAGTCTGTGACACTGAAATGGAGTACAGTTGTTTCTTACAAATGGGGTTCGAAACTATGACCTTATCCTTCTTGCAGTCAGTTGAACTAACCAGTCATGTAGTGACAATAGCAGGATAAATGGCGGGGAATTAGGAGGAATAGACAACACAGGGATTTCTCCTTCACTAATCATGCACGATTAGTCGCTGAATCTTTTGGATCTCTGTTTCTAAACAAGTGAATGCATCCCCTCCACTCTATCACCAGGGCTAGTGTTTTGGATTTGGTTTTTCCATCTCTTACCTGGGCCATTGCCGTAGCCTCAGAAGTATACTCCCTGCCTCTTGCCTTCGTCCAGTCCCTCCCAATCCAGAGGGCTCTGATGGAGTCCCATGTCTGATGGCTAAAGTCCTTTCACAGCTCTCTGTGCTTCCAAATCAACTCCAGGCTCTTAGCTTGATAGGCAAGTCTGTCATGAGCTGGGTCCTGGCTCTGTATGGAGCAATGTCTTCTGCCACTTCTTCCCACAAACTCTATGCTCTAGTCCAGATCCTGGCTGCCTGTTAACATCCCCTAAGAAACTTTAAAAAATACTGATCTAAACCTCATCCCCAGCCCAATGTAACTAGAATTTCTGGGCGATGGGATACAGGCCTCAGATTTTTTCTTTTTTAAATATCTCCAGGTGATTTTAATGCACAGCCAAGTCTGAGTTCTTCTATCTAGTCATTTGACACCAGTATTGGCTCCCCGATAACACAGTTTTTGCTTTTGTACATACGATTCTGGATGTATGCACAGTTCTGCCTGGAATGCACTTTTCTATACCTGGAAAGCCCCTGATTATTTTTTTAGGGTCCAGCTCCACAAATCCTTGGGTGGCCTTTCTACATCCTCCGAGACGTAGTTGGCCCTTCCTCCGCGGAGCACCCGCAGTAGTTCTGTCGAGGCTTCTGTTCCGTTCCTGATCCCACTGTGTTGTAATTGTATGTTTACATGTGTGCCTCCCCCATTTTATTCGTCAGTGAACTGTTCAGTGTCTTGGTCAACTCTGTATCTACTGTGCCAGGTACAGAGTCTCACCCATAACTAGGTACTCAGGATATCACTGTGAAGTTTCTGAGTGGATCAGAAGAGCGAGACTGACAGGACACACCTGAAAATTTATCCTTTAGTGCATTTGATGGGCCTCAAAATTACCTTTGTCCAAATGAAAATTAGGTGAAAGAAGAAGTAGTCTGAGAATTAGTGAGCATTGTCAAATAGGAAGGCCCACGGAATGAGCGGCACTACAGAAACCCTTCCCTGGAAAGGCAAGCAGAAGAAGGTCATGTGACCACAGCCGCAGGAAAGGATATGGTCAAGACTTTGGGCAAGAGAGGTGACAAAGGGGAGAGAGAAAACGTCAGTGATAATTGAACAAAATCCTCTCTTAGGTGGGGGAAGAAATCAACGCTCATGTTGAACTCACTCTGAGGTAACATGCAAGTAAGAGAGAAGGTTGGGAAATTCACCAGAAAGCAAAACATGCCTTTAAGAGATGGCAGAGGGATGGTAGCAAGAAGACTAATGCAAATGCCATAACCCCAAGCAATAACTGAAGCTTCAAGCGGATGGGACTGAATAACTTTTACTTAATTATTAGAGTCTTAACAATAGTAGCTACATTTAGGGGCTTTGATAAACCTTTGTTCATAATAATATAAAATATAGCCTACACATTAGCTGGAGAAAAGAAAAAACAGGATAAAACAAAACATAAATCTAAAAAAGAGAATGATTCTTGTCTATCTTATAAAGTTAATCTACCCCTATAATTGGTTGTGGTGTTATATTCTATGTTCTTATACTAAGGAACTTTATGTATTATGAATATTCACAAAATATGAATGAAGTGTATTAGCTTTTGAGCAACAGACTCGTTTAATACAAAGTCTTTTTCATAAAGAGCGCACACCTTTAAAAAACAGATGTACGTTTTAAATAGCTCTGTACCAAGAACTATTGGTTACCCATAACCAAGAGTGGGTAAAGATGGCATTTTGTATACCTTTAAATCTCAGTGCCTAGCACATGTCCGTTTGATGGATGAATGGTTGAAAGCACGAATAAGTAGACTCGAATGAGTTAGGAGAATAATTCCGACTGTTTACCCTCAACTAAGCCACCTCTCCCATCTGCAGAGTGAATGTAGGAAGCTTAGGACAAAAAAAGATTAGCTCAAAGATACATCGTCAAGGAATTATGCATTATAAAAAGTATTCACTGGGCTTCCCTGGTGGCCCCGTGGTTGAGAGTCCTCCTGCCGATGCAGGGGACACGGGTTCGTGCCCCGGTCCGGGAAGATCCCTCATGCCGCGGAGCGGCTGGGCCCGTGAGCCATGGCCGCTGAGCCTGCGCGTCCGGAGCCTGTGCTCCGCAACGGGAGAGGCCACAGCAGTGAGAGGCCCGCGTACCGCAAAAAAAAAAAAAAGTATTCACTGATGACCCACAATAAAATTAATGGAATTTTAAAAAATTCTCTTTTCAGAAGAGACATGCTGAGACTAAACAACTTGGCATACTTGAGATAATGAGATCAATAAAGACTGGCTCGAGCAAAGGCAATTCATTTGTTTTCTGCAGTTTTCAAAATCACCAAAAGTTTATAAGTGGTTCCCGATGGAATTCGTCACACGTTTTCCAACGGAACATGCAGTAAATGGGGATTAGGTTCTTCGGTGAGCCCATTTTTTAAAAAACATGTGAGGTTTACAGTAAAGAATCACACATACAGTTTGTGAATGTCACAAAGGTCCCAAAAGCAGAGTGAAGGGACAGAAATCCAGCAGTGCTTGCAGTCAGCCCGTGGAAGGGACACTTTCTGTAGTTCTTCTATAAGGAGGGTACCTTTTGGAATTTATCCTCTTAGAGGGATTGCCTTTGGTTGTTCTCTTAAAGGCATCTCTGGTTTGTGCTAGAGGCTGCTCATAACTAAACAGTGAATTGAACAACAAGCCATAAGCATTGTTTCGGTGGGAATCTGAATTCTGAGTCTTCACTGAGGAAGCCAGGCTCGCATTTCTCCAGGATTCCCTGCAGGAGCAGGGGCTCCTGGTCCCTTTTCCTGTGTTTCATAAGCTCTGGGAGTAGAGCATTCCCTGGCTCCTGTAGAACAGGAGGGGCACAAGAGGCCGGGAACTCTTGCGAGGGCCAGGATTTTGAGCACCAGTGGCTTCTGTCCCAGAGAGTGGCCGAGCAGAAGCTGTGGAGGTCAGAGTCTCTGTGAGGGCTCAGGCTTCTGGAAATGCCAGGCTTGGTATAGAAGGAGTAGCCATAAGTACACAGGAAGTGGGGCAGATAGAAAAGTGAGTGTGTGTGCGTGTGTGTGTGTGTGTGTGTGCGCGCGCGTGCGTGCATGTGCACACACTTAAGTATTTCAACTTCTCTGGGGAAGTTGACAGCAGGAAGACTTCTGCACTGTCAGGGCAAGTGTGATGCTGGGGTACCCGGGAGGAGTTGCTAGAGCGTGGGATGGATGTAATGACCTCTGTTCATCGCTGTTGGGAGGAAAGGAGACTTGTCGTGTGTTAGTGGACCGTGGTGAGGACTCCCACCACTGGTGGAGCATGAGAAGGTGGAGTTCATTCATCTAGAACATTTACAAGTTTGGCATTTTGAAGTCAAGGCATTTCTGTAGGTGAACAATAGATTCTTACTATCATAGCCCTGAATTTTGAAATGCTGTATATCAATATGTTCAGTCTTCATTTGTTCTTTCTTAGTTCTTCGGTATCGAGAAAGCCAAAAGAGGACAGATAAATCCTCAATTTCAGGGCTTCCCTGGTGGCGCAGTTGTTGAGAATCTGCCTGCCAATGCAGGGGACACGGGTTTGAGCCCTGGTCTGGGAGGATCCCACATGCTGCGGAGCAACTGGGCCCGTGAGCCATGGCCGCTAAGCCTGCGCATCTGGAGCCTGTGCTCCGCAACGGGAGAGGCCGTGATAGTGAGAGGCCCCCGCACCGCGATGAAGAGCGGCCCCTGCTTGCCACAACTAGAGAAAACCCTCGCGCGGAAACGAGGACCCAACACAGCCATAAATTAATTAATTAATTAATTTTTAAAAATCCTCAATTTCACATTATGATGATGTTCTCCAAACTTAAGAAGACCAAGTCACATTAATTAGAACCCATTTCAATATTTTTTTTAAAAAATTGGAAAACGAGACACTCAGCTCACTTGGAGGTGTGCTGTAGTAACAGTATTAATCAGTTGCAAATCCACATTAATCAGTCCTGCCTCGAAGTAAAATTACTAATCAGCTTGATGATCTAAGCAATTGTCTGAGGGAGTGAGTTTGTCTTAGAAAAAGTGGTCATGGGAAAGTTAAAAAGAGAGAGAGAAAGCAAGCAAAGGAAAGATATTCATGTTAGTTTTACTTCATTTATTTCAGTACTGGATCTGCTGATATAAAACGACTGAGTTTTGGTATGTAGTTCTGAACGAATAATTACTCCTTTTGATTGTGTCCTCGTGTCTCCATCTAGAGAGAAAGCTGTGTGTAAATGTGTCAGTGCAGGAAGAGTTCCTTGGGGTTTTTCTCCTTTGCCCTGTCTGGGGTGGGAGTTGGGGGGGGCAAAGCTGGTATTCCCTGGAGACTAGTGAATAGCATATAGGCTGAGGCCAACGTGACATTAAGTAGGCTTAAATTGAGGCAGGACTATCATTTCATTTAGCTGTTTCAGCCCAGAAAGAGGTGAGCAAGAAGAAATTCAGACTAGTCATTGGCCACTGTGAAGCTAAAAAGATGGTTGGCTTGATAGAAATTGTCAGGCTTTCACTGATAATGTAGAAACTCAACCATACAAGAAAACTGAGGTTATCCCATCACGATGAAGCATCCCCAAATCTAAGTGTAATCTCCCTATAATCAACAGAAACTCTTTTGGGGAAGGTGGGTTAGGGAGTCGAAGATGGCAGTTAGGGGGTGTTACCAAAGAAATATTTTCAGCAATTCTCTTATACCTAGTGATGATTATCTTAACAGTTGATTTGGGGCCCTTCTGTTGAAGAAACCAAAAATCTACTGAGAGCGTATTGTAAGATGATGGAATAGAATATTGGACCCAATATGACTGTGTCACCTTGTACTTGGATCCTGATTAGAGGTCTTCCTGCCTCTCGCAGGTGAGGGCCCTGATAGCTTTGCCCCAGTTTTTAGTGTGTCCCCTCCCAGCATCTCCATTTAGACACATCATTTGCATTCAGAGAATAGAGAAGCATTAACCACTACATAGGGTCAAACCTGTAACTAAGCAATGAGAAAAACCAAGCAAAACGGAAATTGTTTGTAAAGTAGGCCTCTTCCCAATCCGAACTTCCATCGCTGCAAACTTTAAATCTTAGGCATCTCAGTCACTGAATCTGCCCCAATAAGAAAGAAAATTGTGAATTAAACTTATTTTGCAAGAAAAAAAAAACAACTAAAGAACATATTTGTAGACAAAGCCAAAGGAAAA
Organism: Leucopleurus acutus; assembly: GCF_964270905.1. NCBI lineage: Eukaryota > Metazoa > Chordata > Mammalia > Artiodactyla > Delphinidae > Leucopleurus > Leucopleurus acutus. Next base: position 49,125,131 of record NC_139155.1, read on the forward strand.
ATAGGATGTGGCACATATACTAGCTATGAAGGTTGGGGTTTAGTATTTTAGGTTGTAGCTGGTATTTTGGAGTCAACAACAAAATCTTCGAATTTTAGGTTACTTCTCTCGAAGGCTGAACATTGGTAGGATGCAATTTTTAGTTTATCCTTAAATTTCCTCCTGTATGGCTTGGCAGACATGAAAGTTTGAGAACCTCAGAAAAACCACGTCGAAAGAACCTGCTTTGGAGAGATCACGGGGGTGTGGATGTGGTTGATGACACAGACTATTGAGTCCTTACAGAGAATTGTTTGTCTTCCGTTTTTAGATGGCTTTAATTCCTCCAAATTGCTCCTTGAATAATAGGAAAAAGGCAATTTGAATTTCAGTGACAGATTGGACATAACAGGTTGCAACTATTAGGTCTAATTTTACCATACTGAGAAATAAAATTGCCTAAACATAAACATCGATCACTGATGCAGTAAATTAATTTGTACAGAAAAAGTAGTTTAACTGCAGTGCACATTAAATATAGAAAAATTTCAAAATTACTGTTCTCTGAATTAATTTGTACACTTGTTTACTTGTTAAAAGCACACATAAATTCTTTTTTCCTAAGGCAGTGTGGGTTTGGATTGAGTAAGAAAGAAATATCAAAAGTGGCAAGGAAATACAGAGAAATGTACATCACACAAAATGACATGAATACTTGAAAATAATGTATTTTTTTCTCTTTCATCTTTGTGTTTAGATGCTATCTAGAATGTGCTTTGTTTTTGAATCTGTCCATAGGATCACTAAAGATGTGCTCATTTCCCCCCCTCATTATAACAAGATAAATGTGATGTTTTCATAGCCTTGACTTACGTTTGTAAGAATCGGAGGCCTGGAGTAATTAGAAGGGTTTTATGGTTTGGTTCCTCCGTGAGTTTACAGTCAAAGGCGTCCTAGGGCTTGGAACTGTTAACTTTGCCTTCGTGAGCAATCTGACGCAGGAATTCCTTTGTATTTAACACTTAAAAAAATCAGGGAACATGTTTTCATTGTTACCTGTAATTCCATTATGAGGGATGCATGGCAAAGTTTGGATGGTATCTTTGTAGATTGTTCCAGCCTCCGTAGAACTGGAGCTGGCAATGTGCTGCCGTTTGATACCATCTCCTGCCTACAGTTTTCAAGGACAGTGGTTCGATTCAAATACAATTCTGATAAGTGGCAGGTTTTCGTGTTTTTAATGCCTTGACAAGGGCATCACTCTCAGGAGAGGGAGGTGAAACCGTTTGGACGCGGATTCCGTCTCTGCTCCTTTGTGCTGACACACTAAGATAATGGACAATTAAGAGAGCCTTCACCGCAGGTGAAAGGATGGGGTTATCACTAATATAAAGGAGCCCATGGGGTGCTGGGGGATGAAGGAGAAGAGGAATGGGAATTTTTAAAAGGAATATAAAACACACAGATGAGATGCCTAATAACTGTTCACATATTGCTCTTTCACAGGGAATAATGGTGAGTGAGTGGAGTGTTCAGTGTTGCTTCCTGTCACTTAAAAAAAAAAAAAAATCTGGTTCATTGCATTTGACCCAAAGTATGCAGAAAACGTCCCCCTGTGCTGGTGTAGGGAGCCCAGACAATAAAGGGATTTGTTTTTGTAGAGTCTGGCTCTTAGACTGCCCTCCATGGGGTTTTGCAAATTGACCGCTGATAGTCTAAGGCAGTGGTTGTCAACCTTGACTGCTTTCCCCAGGGCCGCCCCCTCCCCCGACCCTAAGAGAGTCTGATTTAGTTGGTCTGGGCAGGGACCCAGTATTTTTTAAAGCTCCTCGGACAGTTCCAAGGTGTACCCGGGTTGTGGGCTATTGCTACAGAGTTTATAACAGAAGGATCAAGCCCCTCGATATTTGGTTTCCCTGGCAGACTGTGTGATTCTTGAAGAGATTTGAATAATGGTGTGTGTGCTGCTATCAGAGAAGGTGTGTACTGCATACGTTTCTAATAACCACCTAGTGTTTGTGTGGACCGCACGGTTAGCATTCAGGTGCCTCTGGAAAGAAGTCCCTCCTCTCTCCACTACTGTTTCTCACTTGCCCTCACTGTCTTTTAGTTTCTGTTTGCTTTTTTTTTCTGCTAGATTATTGAAGCCTCCTCTTCCTGGGATAGCGTCATTATGCAATTTAGTACCCGGCAACTTTGTTCGTGCTCTTCTTAATCTGATAGGGGCAGCTGTTCTGCACGCATGTACATTACAGGGGGATGTTTCTCTTACCATTTAGCACTCAGAAAAGTGAGACAGTCCTGAGTATCTCCAAACTGAGTAGAGAGGTTAACTGATTTTCTTTTGACTTCAACTTTCACTTGTCTCTGAGAGCCCCCAAAGACAATAGAGCACACTGCTTCTGGTAAGTATGGGTTCTCCTCAGAATGAAGAGATGTGTGTGATAAGATGGCTTGAAAAAAAGAGAGAGCTTGAGGGAAAGGAATAGGAGGGGAGGGAGAGAGAAGTATGTTAACTGCTTTGACTGCAAAATACCCCCTGGTAGCCAGAGATAAGACACCTTGAGCTACTCAGAAGACCTTAAACAGGATGTAAATGAAGCCAATAAAAATCATTTGAGATCAAGCTATTTTTCTACTCCCCTCCTATTTCCAGCTCTGACAGCAGAAGGCTTAATTTACTGTATGGCATTCCGCACTTACGTGCAGAACCCAGGAAGTTGCCAGTGACTGATAGGAGCCAGTGCAAAAAACAAGATATCTACGGGTTCGAGAGAGGGCCAAACTTAAGGCATTTAATCAGCAATCCTAGCCACACCTTCCTGAGTGGAGAAAGAGAATTGCTGATCTTCGGAAGCCCCCTTCCCTCTTCCCCTCCTCCTCCTTCACTTATTCATTTGCTTTGTCTTCAGTTTTATGATGACCTTCATTCTTTGAAATGGTTCACAGGGTGAGCAGCATTTCATAGCCTATTGACATTTCTCATCAAGCTAATGCAGCTTGAAAGTAATTATCCACCAAAGTTTAGGAGTTAGACCTTTCCATGTTCACATTTGAAAGGAGCTGTTTACTCACAGCTTCGTATCCTAATCGTGTAACATCCAGCCTTTATGTACTTGGAACTTTATAACTCTTCAAAATGGTTACTGTCTTTTTCTAGAAATTCACAGGCTGCTGCCAACAACACTCTTCTATAGAGAGGAAGTGACTTATGGGAGGTAGTTGAACTTGCTACTGAAAAGATTTGAAGCTTGGAGTCCTACTCGTAGTGGGAGGAGGCAATGTTAAGGGATGGGAAGGCAAAGGATAACGACGTCCTTTTCTTTCTGGAAAAGCTGCTTCTTGGAAGAACTGGGATTCATTTTGGGCTCTGAATGAGGGAGAGAAAGCTCTCCGTCTCCCTTGCTCTAGTGCGGAGCGGCAAATATGGAAAAGGCACAGCCAAGCGGAGCAGACATGAAACAGAGGATTTCAATGATTCAGAGGCGATAAAAGACTACAGTGGTTTTCAAACTCAGTAATACAGGGGAAGCACCCTAAAAGCTTGCTAAAAATGAGGATTTCTGAGCCCCATCCCTAGAGGTTCAGAGTCAGTAGACCTGGGCAGGGGCATATGTGTGCGAGTTTGCATTTTCAACCACAGTTCAGGTGATTGGGGAGCAGGTGGTTGGTGGATTATGCTAAGAAACGCTGCCCTCGGTCATCTGGTTGGGGCAGAGGGTCGCCCTTTGGTTTCGTTGTGTGAAGTCGTGGTAGCTGCAGTAATCACAGAGGAAGGGGAGCTTAGAGGAAGGTGAGGAGGACCCTTCGTTGTATCCCTCATTGGATGAGTGGCAGGAATTGTGGTTCCAGAGGCAAGAGCATGAGGAAGGTGAAGCTGACCACGCGCTAATTTGATGGAACCTTTCCTTCTGCTTTTATTTGCCAATACCTGACCCAACGAAACCACTCCCCTCAGAGGAGAGGATGGAAGGAAGAGACCGAGGGGGAGAGAGATTGTTAAGGAAAACCAGAGGGGTGTGTGTGTGTGTGTGTGTGTGTGTGTGTGTGTGTGTATATGTGTCTGTGATTTTTCTAGCTAGTAGCCAGAAGTAAAAATAAGGTAAGAAATAAGCTGTCATGATGTGTCAACAGCAGATTACAGGTTCATAGAATTGTTAGGTTTTTGTTTTCCTCTATACATGCGTGTACAATTAGCATAAATTGGTTTTGTAGTAGGAAAAGAAAACCACAATGAAATCTTTAACAACAACAACCAAAGAGAATAATGTGAAACACTATTTTAAGTTCACTCATTTACCCATAGAAACTACGTGACTGGGCGGCATTTGAGGCAGTTGTTGTTTCAGTGGGAGGGTAGGGAAGGGTGGACTCTGGGGGAGTTACCTGACACATAGACCAAGCTGCTTGCCTGGACACGGGGGCACTAGGGCTTGGGTTCTAGTGCCCCCATCAGCTCCTATTGTTAGTGCAAGATTATAACCTGTTACTCATCCTGACCAATCTGTGTGTTCATCTGTAAGATTGGCACTTGTTTTTCCCTAAAGTCTAAGACTTCTCACAGATCTTAAATCTAATGTTTCATATATATGAAAAGGTAGGAGTGACAGCCTTGAGTTTTTTTTTTTCTCTGTGTAGGCTTCAATCAAATTCATTTATTTTCTTTCCTTTGATCCCTCAAGTCAGACCCGGAGGTAGGCATAACCCATGCCAAACAACATCAGGTCATCTTGAGAGAAAAGAGTGGAGCTCAGATGTGGGAGGAGGCGTTGTGAAGATTCAGAAACCAGCGCTTTCTTACAGACAACATTGAGTCAGTCAGGATCCCAGAACTGTGCTAGTCGGTTTTACGTCTTTGGGTATTGGAGACATGATTTTGCAAGGGTCAGTAAGCCTTGGAAATACAGATATATGCTATCCATATTTCCCTTTTCAAAAGCAAATAAAACAAAAACAAAGAAACAGTGCTGTAAATTTCTCTATGAAAATTATTCAGAATTGGTGCATTTCACATGTGAACTAAGCAGTTACATGTCAAATTCTTTATTATCTGACTAGAGTTTCTTAATCTACTCTTATTTGTATCATATTAGTATGCTCAGTTTTCGGTGGAATTTTGTGTCCTCTGTGTTGGGTGCTGGAGGGATAGGGGTCTTTATGTCCTTGTGAAACAAGTGCAGATGGAGTCTCCAAGGCTCCCAGACTCCGACCAGCCTCTTAACTCCCTTGTTACTGTGGCCACACTGCCTTGTATTCTTTTCTTATACATTGTTTTGTTGTGTTAAAATTATCTTGGATTTAGGAAAAATGAAATAGTATTACTTGGAGGTATCATGGGGTTTTTAAGGACTGACTCTGTCACCAGTTTTCAGATATTTGGCAAGAAACTTCATCTTAGTTACATATATAAACAGACATATATATGTAACACACACACATATATATAAACACACATGTATATATACATACACCTATATTTTAATACAATTATATATACACATATGTGTAAACTATATAATTGAGTATACAAAATATATAATTTAATAAAATAATATAATTATATGTAATATATATTAATCAGTACAAAAATAGCATCATAAAGACTTCCCCTAATGAAGTGTTTCATTAAGACATGATTGCACATTTACTCATATTAAGTGGCAAATTACTATGATTAATACTTTGCAGTGAGAAATAGCAAAGATATTTCAAAAATGTATGCCTTGATTTAACATAAATCATTCAGTCTGTTCTGAACATCAGTCAGTCCTGCATAAAAACATACATGCACACATAGCCCGTGCCATACTTTTGACTAGTACTGGTTCCCATAAATAAATTACCAGGACTGTTAACAAGAAAAAAAATGATAGAATGGACTGGTTTGAATTTTATTTTTATATTCATTCTAGGGAAGAGTAAATTGAACCAAAAGTGAGAAATAGAAAACAAAGGGAGAATAAGGTACCTGGAAAATCCATTAAATTGATAATCAGCATTATTTTCAGGATTGCCTCTTTCAAATTTTGCCTAACTAGGTAAATGAAAAAAAATAACTACATGAATAAGCATGCTGATATTAATGATCTGTGTAGAAATACTTTGTTATGCCCTAATTAGAGTTATTTTAAGAACATACTTTTGTCCTTTGCAGTTTATAAGCATTACCTCCTTTAAAATAGATGACTCCTCGGACTTCCCTGGCGGTCCAGTGGTTAAGACTTTGCCTTCCACTGCACAGGGTGCGAGTTCGATCCCTGGTCGGGGAGCTAAGATCCCACATGCCTCACAGCCAAAACACCAAAACAGAAAACAAAAGTAATATTGTAACAAATTCAATAAAGACTTAAAAAATGGTCCACATCAAAAAAATCGTTAAAAAAAATGAAATAAATGACTCCTTATATCATTTGTGTTACTTGGGATCCAACATCACTTTTCAGTTTTAGTTTTACTATGTAAAAGTTAATGATGAAAGTTAATGATGTGAAAGTTAATGATTCTGTTGAAACACCATAGAAATTCTGTCCTGTGAGGACGCATTGGCAATTTGTCCTGTAGATCTCGACATATGCATAAAATCTCAAGATAGTGTAGCATCCTCCCAATTTTTAAATACCACCATAGCATATAACTTCCCCATAAAATGCATAAACACTGACTGAGGAGTAGGCAACACAAACTAGTTTGAGTTGCAGCTGCTGTGTGGTTGGCTAGGTGCACTCACTAGCTTTTCTACTTCAGCCTGACAACTTGTGTGAGACAGTCTCTGCCTTAAAATAAAAAATGATTATTTGTCCCAGATCTTAATTCCTATCATATTTTAGACACATGAACATCAAAATCAAGAACACTGATGTCCACCGTATTATAATACCAAATGGATAATTGTAATATTTCCCCCCTAATCTTTGTAACAGCTTTTTCTATATTAGCACACCGTATTTATCACTTTACTGCACAATGAACCCACAGGGGGTGCTAATTGGTCATTAATTAAATTTTAGCCTTTCAACACTTTTGTATTCTCCAGTGGCTTTATCTGCAGTGAAGTATACGGTGTGGCCTTTTTAAACTGCCAAAAATTCATGTCAGCTTTACTGCTGCCGTGGATAAAATACAGGTGAAATTCAGCTCGAGTGAACACCATTTCAGGACTGTTATAATTCCTTGTGACCAAAAGTTCGCCAGCCTTGGACCAAAGCCTACATGTTGGAAAGTATTCAGTAGAGTTCAACATGACAAAACATTCTCATAGACCAGACTCCTCGTTGAAATACAGAATTTGATCTCTTTGTTTAAAAATTCTAGTGTGTAGGGCAATTCTTCGAAAAACCATTAACATGGTGGAATGATTTTTCTGAGGTCCATCATTCACTAATGAAGCCATTTTCAAACTCAGTTTTGTTAGTGGAAGAATCCCTTTTATGTTATGCTACCCCAGTGAAGAGGTTAATTTAAAATTACTAATGATTAACATGGTAGCGCTGAGAAATTTGCTGAGTATATTTCAAAAGGTGTGGCTCTATTTTCAAAGCTTAATAGGTATATTTCACACTAGAGCAAAGGATTTTGAAGCAAAGTAGAATTTGCCCTCGAGAAATTTCTAAACAGGTAAAATAGTGAGATATTGGGCTGGAGTCAGAACTATGGGATGTGGCTTCAAGATTTTGAATGCAAGCCATCCCATTGTGGGGATTTTATTCCACTAATGAATTAATCACAGCTTGCCAGTGTGTGCTGCTATTAAAGAATGAGCTCCTGCACATTGATTTTCAAGATAACTACTATTAGCGTTCAGATTTTTTTTTTGTATTTTGGTTTATTTTTATTTTTATTTTTTTTTAATTTTTGGCCACATGGCTGGTGGAATTTTAGTTCCCTGACCAGTGATTGAACCCGGGCCCTCAGCAGTGAAAGCACAGAGTCCTAACCACTGGGCTGGCAGGGAACTCAATTCCTATTTCTTATTTTTAAACAAAAATGCCTTTTAAGTCCTTTAAAATTCTTAGAATTTCAATATGAAGAAAACAACCACTAAATTATAGTTAATTTTTATTCCTCTGTAATGTTTTCACATTTATCAGTTATAACCTAACGGTAACTTTGACTTTTAGAGTAGTAGTAATAATTTAGTACATGTTTATATTGTAGCAGTTCAGAAAGCTCTTTCATACAATGTCATGTTTGATTCTTATTATATCAACTATGGGGAAAGCTAGAATTTTTCTGATATTATAGACAAGGAGGCCAAAACGTTTTTTTTTACTTTTTTTTATTTTTGGCGGTACGCGGGCCTCTCACTGTTGTGGCCTCTCCCGTTGCGCAGCACAGGCTCCGGACGCGCAGGCTCAGCAGCCATGGCTCACGGGCCCAGCCGCTCCGCGGCATGTGGGATCTTCCCGGACCGGGGCACGAACCCGTGTCCCCTGCATCGGCAGGCGGACTCCCAACCACTGTGCCACCAGGGAAGCCCAGAGGCCAAGACTTAAAAAAAAAATATATATATATATATATATATATAGTAATTTATAGAGTTCATAAGCTAGTTATCAGACCTAAACACATAGTAGGTGTTTAATAAATGTTGGTTATATGAATGAATAAATGAAATAAGCAATGAAGAAGTACTTCAAATTCTTTGTGGTATGAGGTCATATATAAATACAAGACTTCTAAGTAACGAAAACACGCCTTTTAACTCAAAATAGTTGAGATAAAAAGAAAACAGACGGGAAATTCACCGTGATGATGGCTGTCATTATTAAAGGAGAGATAAATACATTAAATGATGTAGAACGCTCACAGCCACAGCACTGTAAGCAGATGTGTAGCATATGATTGCCAATTACTGAACGCCAAGAGGTTGGTGCTTATCGTTAGTTATATATATTTTTAAGTGAGCCAAAAGATGGGAACAGCAAAGCTGTGCTCACCCCCGTACGTAACTGGAAACCGCTTTTCCTTCTGTCTGGCTTCAGAAACACGTCTCAGTTTCCGTGAGAGAGACGATGACTGTTCTTTAACTGGTTTCACGTCAGCTTTTTCCTCCGATTTGAGAGGTGGAGTTAAGTGTGAACTGCTTAAGAATGCACTGTTTTCTGTTTAATTTGGCGGCGGAAGATGGAATTCATTGAGCTCCGTCTGTTCAAATGAACTTTAAGCAACAGCAAGCGAAACATTTGTACTTCTCTGCACACGTAACAGAACTGTGTCTGGTGAAAGAGACAGCTTGGGTATAAAGCCCAGGATTACCTAAGGAGGACAGCGCAGGGGTGACACCAACTTATCTCTTTGGCTCATCCAAAGCATTAAAGGATTGTTGGGGAAAGTGAGCCTCTTTTTTATTAGAGAGTATTGAAAGGAAAAAAAAAAAAATAACCTCTGAGCTCTGATATCTGGAATTCATCTTGACTGTGTTAAAAAATGTGTTCCTCCAACTGCAGCTCCCACAGCTGCTATCATTAATGAGTGACCACCCTTTTCCCTCCCAACCTAACTGTTAATGCATTTAATTGGTCCTTCCAGAACAGTTTGTAATATTACAGAATTTAAAAGCGTCTGTGAATTATAAGTAATTTTCAAGTTCACTTTTCTCTTTTGAACACCCAGTAAAGAATATTCCTTTTCAAGTAGTTAAATAAGTTACATGACAAAGGAGTGAATTTAATGTGGGACGGTTGATTTTTTAAAAAAGTATGATAGCTATATTACTAAAGTTGCAGCCTTTCTAAAACTGTTGACACTTCTGTTGAGAATGAAAGGAAACAATTGTGTAATAATGCATAATGATTTATTTAGAATGACCATATCCTTCAGCAATTTAGATCATTGCTTTAAAACGTATTGTGCAATTTGGTGAGATGATTTTAAATACGATGATGCAGAGTTGTTACTGTGATGGCTCTGGGTTAACATGACAAATATCCTTGTTACCTGTGTCTGTTAAACACACATTTCAAAATATTGTTCTCTCTTGATAGCACCTAACTTCTCTCAGCCTTTGTGCATACCTGTATATTTCCCTCAAGATTCTCAGTTTAACTGTCTTAAGGTGTCTTAAGTTAATGAGTGGAAAAAGGACTATGAACTCTAGTATGAAAGTTCAGAACTGCTCCTAGAGCATGCTGGTAGAGAGAAAGAACCATTTTCAGCCAATGGAGGAAATAACCTGGAAATTTCCTTTGGTCTCATGCTTTCACCTACTGTCCTACACTTAAAAAAATCATCTACTAAATGAACTTATTTTGATGTTAAATAATGCAGTGATTGTACTGCTCGTGTTTTGAGGGATAAGAGAGGTCATTTCCGAAGTCCACCCTTGGCTTTGGAATTACATAGCAAAATACTTGTTCCAAGGTTATCTGTCAGTAAAGGCCCAAGATTATATCATATGTATAATAATTTAATACTTGGGTTTATGGTCCATTACCTTTTAGATATCACCAACAATTTATATTTTATTTTCTTGGTGGCCGAATATACAACTGTAAATGCTTAAGGCACTATTTGGGCCAGTCCCTAAAGCTGATATTCCAGTGGTTCAATTAAAGAAAAGAAAATGTTAAAATATGTTTATACTGTACACATTAAGAAGCTTACATGTGAAAAGGTACATGCATGCGACACATGTAAGTCTTTTTGTTTACATATGCAGCTTTTCCTTCAGCGATGACAGGTGCCCTAGAGATATTCACTAATCCTTGTAACACCCCAGAGGGTAAGTAGCAAGAATTATTATCTTCATACTGCAGGTGAAATACCTAGGTAGGGGCAGATTAAATGACTTGGCCAGGTCACTCTCTAAGTCAGTTATGAAGCTAGAAATAAAACTCCGGACTCCTGACTTCTGGTTCTCATTCTGAGTTATTGCTCTTCGAAAAGAGAGGTACCAGAGCTGTCAGTATTCGGGCTTCTTTTCCTCACTTGAAAAGTCACCAGTGATGTAAATCCTGTCCCCGTTAAAGAAATCTTGCTGTGTGGCACTTGCACACACATGATACTGAGTCCCCAAGGGCGGTTTAGTGAGTTCTCTGCCTTTACAATGAATGAGCTCAGGTAGCAAAAGGACATCAGTAAGCCAGCTTCTCGTGGGCCCAGCCCTACGAAGAACTAAATGTATTGGAAGTTTCCATAACTTCAGAGATGCGGATCACTTCTTTAACATGTACAGTGAGTCAATCCACTTTGTTACTTGACTTCCTCCTTAATAATTTCAGGATTGCCCGTATTGTTGGAGTCAGCATTCTAAAATTAGGCTTGGTCCCTGCCCTCCAGAAGCGTGTACTTTACCCTAAGACTAAGACATGCTTTACGGTGCAAAAATAAAAAGCTGTAGCATCACCCCAAACCTTCCTGTGCATCTTCTCTTCCTCCTTCTTTGACCTTATTTTTTTATTGGCTACTTCAGTTGGATTTGAAAGCCAAAGAATGGCCAGACCCTCAGCATTTTTCTTCCACAATGACAGGCTGTAGACGGACATTATCAGCCCCCCATTTGGCAACCCAGCAGCCCTTCCCAGGGTGTGTTCGTCTGTCCATCCCCCAGTAGCCAGGGTAAAATCATAGCCAATCTTTGCTCTCTCCTCCAAGGTTGGTACATGAGGGGCGATGGCTCATGTCACAGAGGTACTTTGTGCTCTGGTGTCTTTTTTTTCCTGCACAATCCCTCCTTCTAATACGACTTCACTTTTCTGTTAGTGAGCACTTTACCCCATAAATAGGACCGAACAGGTGTTGCTCTGCCGCTAACTGAGTTTCCAGCTGTCATCCTCCGACGTAGACCCAGCAAAATCTGTTGTTTGGTCCTTTCAGGCAGACTAGAGAACCATCAAGCCCGAGATGGAGGTCTTCCTTGCAGGATATGGCAGTTTTGTTGCCAGAAGATGGTCGGGAAAGCCTGGCTGGCTAACAAAGACAGGCCTTCAGCTGCTGGGTGTAGTTCCAGTTCTGCATCCCCTTTGGCAGGAGCACAGAGGCTGCTGCAGTGTGGCCAGCCAGCAAAATTAGGAAATAAGGACCTCTTTTATTTACTCAGGCTGCTGAATCATGGGCATTCCTGTCTGCTTGGAGAAAAGTCAGGCGGCTCTCCTTTCCACTGAAAGTCTCAGGAGTGTTCGAGACTTTCATCTCCGAGTGTTCACACACTTGTTTTAATGTGCTTTATGGAAATGGTGAAACTCAGCAAGTACAGTTGCTGTAGAAAAACATCTGCACTAACTATGCACACACATTTGCATCTTTAAATAGACTTTTAGGCCACGGAGCTGGTTTCCAGCAAAGTTTTTTTTTGTTGTTGTTTTTTTCTTCTTCTTCTTCCCGTTGTAAGAGCTATAGCTCTCTGAGAGTCAGCTAGTGTGAAGTGACTGATTCCAAAAAAATTAAAATTTAACATGGACATGTTAAGTACTTCACATTGAAATGCAGAAAACGTACCATAACACAGAAACACACTTCTGTAAGAAGTAGCACTTAGTGAGTGTCAAAGGGTAAAAAAGTCCAAGTTGACTCAGTAACAGGAGTTGAAAGAATCCTCCACACTTTCTTCCAGATGAAAAAAAGAAATTGAAATTGTTTAAGTCTGTAGTAGTCATTTAAACATAGTTTGTGTTGTGAATGCCAAAAAGCTTAAGGTAATGGGGACGAGTAGCTTTCAAAGACTTGGGTAGACCTCGGAGAATGTTGGCAACACCACCACACCACAAAAGTCTGGGGAGATTCTGATACCCTTAGAGCATGGATCAACACCCCTGGGAGTCTTGTCAGTGAGTTCCTTGTGCATCCCAGGGAGAAAAGGCCCACTTACAACACTAGCAAATGAGCGTTTTACAATTTAGATTTTAAAACAGAAATCAGCCTTTCGTGAAACCTTTGCTTATTTCTCTAAAAGTAGCATTCCCTGCTCAAACTTTTTACTTCTGCTGAGTGTCCCTCAATCCCGCAGCCTAAGCCCTAATTAGGAAGCCGGTAGGTGATTTCCGTGTATCTCAGTTACAAAGACACATCATCTTTGATTATCACGTCCTCTTTATCCCAAGACCAAGTAATAGGGACAGGAAAGAGAGTGAAGAGAAGATTTCTAGTTCCCTTGAATCTTGGTTTGAGTAAAAACTTGATCCTGACCCTCAGCTCACTTGACTATATTTGAAATTTATAAGCTTAGGAGAACAGGTATGTAAGAGGTATAGTCAGGCATGGCCCACAGACGAGAACCTGATTTAAGCGTGGTGTCATGTTTATAATGGTCTATTGCTCAATAATTCTTGGTGCATTTGTATAATGATGTATCATGCCTGGGCATAATCTGCAATTTAATAATAAATTCACTTGCTGAATTTTCAGGCTCAGTAGTTCTGTTCTTTCAGTCTAGATGCATGACAAATTCTGATTCATTGTTTTCCCCAACTGTACAAATGAGATGATGTGTTTGAGAATATTTTTAAGTGAAACAACAGGATGTAAGCCTAAACAAGGAATGTGTGGAAAGTGGTAGATTTTCTTCTTAGAATGCTGAGCAAATTTAATAGAGAGTAAACTTTTTAATTAGGGGAAATATTTCCAAACTTTGGTTTGTTTTAGTGCTACCAGCCTTAGATAGCTTATGTCTTTTAAGGGAAAAGCTAGACCATCATTGAAGTTTTTGTTTTTAATTTTTCAAAATTGTCTCTCTGTATGTTAGGTGATGAGTTTATCTGCATATATTCTTTATGTGTATTCACCCTTAAATTGAAATCACACCCACAATTGTCAGACTCTTTCTTATGCTGGAAACACGTTAGGTTATAGACGTATATAAATGAGGATGCAAAATCATGTGGTTTTCAACTTGTATTGCGAAGCTCTGTTGCAGTGGGCAGGGATCCAGGAATGGTGTTTGGTTGTTTTCTCAGAGTTAGATGGTTGCCATCTGGCATTGATAGTGAGATGGTGTTGTCATCAGTTTCTAGATGCAGGAAAGGAATGATCCTCATCTGTTTCCTGTGGATAAGCAAGAGGTTGATAATCTAGTAAAATCTTGTTACCTTAAAGAAAGCAGACGTGGAATTTGTTTACATAATGCTTGCCAGTTTCTACTTTTGTGTTAATAATATAGCTTGCTAGTGAACTTTAGCTTTGAAGAATTTGAAAATGTATTTGATCATATTCTAGTTGCATCTTATTAGAATACCCCAATAATATTCTAATTGAACCTACTATTCTAATAGAATCACTGTCTCCACCAGGCACACTCCATGGTCTTTACTCGTCTGCCTTTATGAAAAATCTGGCTCCTTTGGAGAATGAAAAGCTTTTACAATGTCTTCCGATCCTGAATGATAGATTGTTTTGAAAAGCCAGAAAGAGGTTTTACAACCTACTTGAGAAGGTCTCATTTTCCACTTGAATATTAAGAAAGTGACAGAAGGAAGAGTGTACACTAGCTACAAACGTGGTTAAAAAACCGCCTAATATAAAGCAGAGTTACTTTATGGATAACTTGCTAAGATTATATCTGGCTTTCAGGCTTGTTTGTCTTCTCTTTGTTACCCATAAATCTTTCAGCATTTAGCATAATCATTTATCACTTTTCCTGTTTCCAGTTTTTCACAAGTTGCTTTGTCTCTGCTCACCTCAAAGTGCAGGTCCTGTTTGGCTAAGGAAGTTCATGCTGCTGAAGCTTTTGCAAAAGGAAGAAATGGTGGGCCACCTCTTGAACTTTCCAAACAAAATACACTATTACAATCTGGCCCTTGTGAAACTCATTTTTTTCTTGATCCTGGCGGATCCTAGCTACACGTAATATCTAGCAGTACCCTTCTAACATCTAATAATCCATTTTCTGGCCTATGCTATTCGAATCTTACAGTTATTGAAGAAGTCCTGGTTGCCTTTTATTACACAAGACATAATTATTATTGTGTCTTCTGTCTTCTTTCATGTGCTTACTTTTTAATATTGTTTTGCTGCATGCAATAAGGTCTGTATCAATAAGAAGCCCATAAAAGATTCTGGTCTTCAGAATTGCCTTTTTATATAAAAACAAGCAAAATTCAGAGGGAATATTTTATTAAATATTAGACATCTGGGTTGACTGCATTAATTTTAAATCATTCCTGTAATATTTCCTCTTTTCATTTGGTCCTTCAGATGCTCACATAATATGCAAATCATTTTAGAATGAACACAAAAGAAACATTAAATATATTAAAAGCTGCATTTTAATAAAATTGTCAATGCATAATACATACCTTGCTTCTAAAGAAGAATGATAAAAAGTAATAAAAGGGTAATTTAGGCACAGAACTATTTAATATCTTTTTATATTTTACAATCCAGTGAAAAGTAAATGCAGAAGAAAAGCTTGGGGTTCAGATTTGAAAGTGTTCCACTCAAATATTCTCTCCTTTTTTTTTTTCCCTGAAAGGTTCTTGTTGGTCCCACCCTGTGTACAGTACACTCACAGTGGTACAGTAAACTCACTCTTGAACTCTCAACACGGAAAATGAAACGTTCCGATGCTTTTTGTTGCAGATGGAGTGGATGTGGAAGATGACCCCACTTGCTCCTGGCCGGCTTCCTCACCTTCGAGCAAGGACCAGACTTCCCCCAGCCACGGAGAAGGTTGCGATTTTGGAGAGGAAGAAGGTGGCCCTGGACTCCCTTATCCATGCCAATTCTGTGACAAGTCGTTCAGCCGTCTCAGCTACCTAAAGCACCATGAGCAGAGTCACAGCGACAAGCTGCCTTTCAAATGCACTTACTGCAGTAGGCTGTTCAAACACAAGCGGAGCCGAGATCGCCACATCAAACTCCACACTGGGGACAAGAAGTACCACTGCAGCGAATGCGATGCCGCGTTCTCCAGAAGTGATCACCTCAAGATCCACTTAAAGACTCACACGTCCAACAAGCCATATAAATGTGCCATTTGTCGCCGTGGGTTCCTGTCCTCTAGTTCCTTACACGGACACATGCAGGTTCACGAAAGGAACAAGGACGGCTCCCAGTCCGGTTCCAGGATGGAGGACTGGAAGATGAAGGACACTCAGAAGTGCAGTCAGTGCGAGGAAGGCTTTGACTTCCCGGAAGACCTCCAGAAGCACATTGCAGAGTGCCACCCCGAGTGCTCCCCGAACGAGGACCGGGCGGCCCTCCAGTGTGTCTACTGCCACGAGCTCTTTGTGGAGGAGACCTCCCTGATGAACCACATGGAGCAGATGCACGGCGGGGAGAAGAAGAACTCCTGCACCATCTGCTCCGAGAGCTTCCACACCGTCGAGGAACTGTACAGCCACATGGATAGTCACCAGCAACCGGAGTCATGCAACCACAGCAACAGCCCTTCCCTGGTCACGGTGGGCTACACCTCCGTGTCCAGCACGACTCCGGACTCCAACCTCTCAGTGGACAGCTCGACCATGGTGGAAGCCGCCCCGCCAATCCCCAAGAGTCGAGGGAGGAAGCGGGCCTCTCAGCAAACCCCGGACATGACCGTCCCCTCGAGTAAACAGGCAAAAGTCACCTACAGCTGTATTTACTGCAACAAGCAGTTGTTTTCGAGTCTGGCGGTTCTGCAGATTCACCTGAAAACTATGCATTTAGATAAGCCAGAGCAGGCCCACATTTGTCAGTATTGCTTGGAGGTGTTGCCCTCCCTCTATAACCTCAATGAACATCTTAAGCAAGTGCACGAAGCTCAGGACCCAGGTCTGATCGTTTCTGCCATGCCTGCCATCGTCTACCAGTGCAACTTCTGCTCCGAAGTTGTCAATGACCTCAACACCCTTCAGGAACACATCCGATGTTCTCACGGATTTGCCAACCCTGCGGCTAAGGACAGCAACGCTTTTTTCTGTCCCCATTGCTACATGGGGTTCCTCACTGACTCTTCCCTTGAAGAGCATATAAGGCAGGTCCACTGTGACCTCAGTGGCTCCCGATTTGGGTCTCCAGTGCTCGGGACTCCAAAAGAACCAGTCGTAGAAGTCTATTCTTGTTCCTATTGTACGAATTCTCCAATATTCAACAGCGTTCTTAAACTGAACAAGCACATCAAAGAGAATCATAAAAACATTCCCTTGGCCCTGAATTATATTCACAACGGGAAGAAATCCAGGGCCTTGAGCCCCCTCTCTCCTGTGGCCATAGAGCAGACATCTCTTAAGATGATGCAGGCGGTCGGAGGTGCGCCTGCGCGGCCAGCGGGAGAGTATATCTGTAATCAGTGTGGTGCTAAGTACACGTCCCTGGACGGCTTTCAGACTCACCTGAAAACTCATCTCGACACCGTGCTACCAAAACTGACCTGTCCTCAGTGCAACAAGGAGTTCCCCAACCAAGAATCCCTGCTGAAGCACGTCACCATTCATTTTATGATCACCTCCACGTACTACATCTGCGAGAGTTGTGACAAGCAGTTCACGTCAGTGGACGACCTTCAGAAACACCTGCTGGACATGCACACCTTCGTCTTCTTCCGCTGCACCCTCTGTCAAGAAGTTTTCGACTCGAAGGTCTCCATTCAGCTCCACTTGGCCGTGAAGCACAGTAATGAGAAGAAAGTCTACCGCTGCACGTCCTGCAACTGGGACTTCCGCAACGAGACAGACCTGCAGCTGCACGTGAAGCACAACCACCTGGAGAACCAGGGCAAAGTGCACAAGTGCATCTTCTGCGGCGAGTCCTTCGGCACCGAGGTGGAGCTGCAGTGCCACATCACCACCCACAGCAAGAAGTACAACTGCAAGTTCTGCAGCAAAGCCTTCCACGCCATCATCCTGCTGGAGAAACACCTGCGGGAGAAGCACTGCGTGTTTGACGCCAAGACGCCTAATTGCGGCGCCAACGGGGCCTCGGAGCAGGCGCAGAAAGAGGAGGTGGAGCTGCAGACCCTGCTGACCAACAGCCAGGAGTCCCACAACAGCCACGACGGGAGCGAGGAGGACGTGGACACCTCGGAGCCCATGTACGGCTGTGACATCTGCGGGGCGGCCTACACCATGGAGACCCTGCTGCAGAACCACCAGCTGCGGGACCACAACATCCGGCCCGGGGAGAGCGCCATTGTGAAGAAGAAAGCCGAGCTCATCAAAGGCAACTACAAGTGCAACGTGTGCTCTCGAACCTTTTTCTCGGAAAACGGCCTCCGGGAACACATGCAGACCCACCTGGGCCCCGTCAAACACTACATGTGCCCCATCTGTGGGGAGCGCTTCCCCTCCCTCTTGACTCTGACCGAACACAAAGTCACGCACAGTAAGAGCCTCGATACCGGAAACTGCCGCATCTGCAAGATGCCGCTCCAGAGCGAAGAGGAGTTTCTAGAGCATTGCCAAATGCACCCCGACCTGAGGAATTCCCTGACGGGATTTCGCTGTGTGGTCTGCATGCAGACGGTGACCTCCACCTTAGAACTCAAAATCCACGGGACGTTCCACATGCAAAAGACGGGCAACGGGTCTGCGGTCCAGACCACGGGGCGTGGCCAGCATGTCCCCAAACTGTACAAGTGCGCGTCCTGCCTCAAGGAATTCCGTTCCAAGCAAGATCTGGTGAAACTTGACATCAACGGCCTGCCATATGGTCTGTGTGCCGGCTGCGTGAATCTCAGTAAGAGCGGGAGCCCGGGCATCAGCGTCCCTCCCGGCACGAGTAGACCAGGCCTGGGCCAGAATGAGAACCTGAGTGCCATGGAGGGTAAGGGCAAGGCCGGGGCGCTGAAGACGCGCTGTTCCAGCTGCAACGTTAAGTTTGAGTCTGAAAGTGAACTCCAGAACCACATCCAAACGGTCCACCGAGAGCTGGTGGCAGATGGCAACAGCACGCAGTTGAAAACGCCGCAAGTATCGCCCATGCCCAGAATCAGCCCCTCCCAGTCGGATGAGGTAAACTCGCCTTTTTAATGTTTCTCTTTAACCTCCTCGAGAATCTGTCTCCACTTTACGTTTACCCTTTGCTCAGCTTTAATTATTGTCAGGTGCCGAGAGATGTTTGGATCAAAATGCAGTGGTGGTTTTTCCCCCATAGCCATTAGCTAGCAATTGCTTCTTGATAAGCAGCATTTTGGCTTGAATGGTGCAAAATAGGACTAATTCCAGACTCCCTAGGATATTGTCTTCTCTATGACTGAAGAGACCTGCACTCATGCCAACACTACCTGAGATCTGGAATCTCAGTGTAGCTTCACTGCGAGTTGAAATCCCCAGCTATGACTTGTGTGTATGGCAGAGAGATAATGACATAAAAGTAAAATGCTATGAGCCAACACTCTGGCTTAGAGTAAATTAAAAAGAATATATATGTTTGTGGATAACAAATTGGGTAGGGCTGGCTTTTTAATACCGTGTTGTCAACACTCACTGTTTCTCTTTGTCTTCTGGGTAGTGAGGAAGATGTTTCTCACAACAGGAGTTTTTCAAAGCCCCTACATTTATTAAGCGCCACACGGTCAACATTCGTTTTAAAGGCACTCTCCCCAAGTCTTCGCTCTCTGGGTTTGGGTTTCAAAGTGAACATGTTTTGGTTTTTTTTCTTAGTTGAAGAGTCGTTTTGGGTCTTTTTTCGCATAATGAGTCTGAAAAACAAGTTCATTTACAGTGAAATAGTTTTGTAAGTCATCATTCCTTGACGCTGAGCAGAGGATGGCTCATTTTATTATAATTTCTTTATGCTTTATCACCTGGTGTCTAATAGCTCTCTCCCCTTCCCTACCTGCCCCTATCTGGAGATCCATCCAAATGAAAACCCCGGGGAGACCTATCTCCCTTCAGTCTGGGGTCACTGCCTTTTCCTTATCTTGTCTCTGCACTCACACCCTCTCCAAGGTCCCCCTGCATCTCCCTGCAGATAGCCATCACTCAGCTAGTAGGGGAAGGCTGAGAAGACGAACGCAGAGCCCATCCTCCTGAAATGTGCATCTGTGTGACGGGCAAACTCCCAAACTTTGAAGCTGCCTTCCCTTCTCTCCTCCTCAAGTAAATCCGCACCTTTCTCTCATCTAAATAGACAAAATCCTTTCAAACTGGAAGAACCTTGTTTTGATAATGGTTCATGACTCATGTGTTGGATCAGATCACTTCTTTTGAAACAAATATTTCTAGTTGTAATCATATGAAATGAATTACTTTTTCCAACTTTTTATCTCAAAAATGTTTAAACTTATGGAAAAGTTAAAGGAATAACACAGTGAACGTATGTATGTGTCCGTGTATCCATGTCACAGGTTTATCAGTTATGAACATTTTGTTACATTTTTCTCTCTCTTTGCAACCTTTTTAATTAACCTGAGCTACATGAAAGTAAGTTGAAGATAACGTTATCTCCGAAGAAAAAGGGCATTTTCCTATTTAACCACAATATCATTAACTCAGGCAATTATTGAAATCAACTAAAGAAATTAAAGAAATCCATACTATCATCTATAAATCTATATTCGCATTTCCCCAAATCTCCCCCAAATGTTTTATTTTTAAATGCTTTTGAACAAGTATTCTTAAAAAGTTTATGCAGAAAATTATTCCTTTCTTTTGTCTTGTTCTGCTTAACATATATAGAAGAGTTTTTATATTCAGGTTTAATTTAAATAGTATATAAAAGGTGTTTAAAATGAATCTCTGTATGTGAGTGTGTGTGTGTTTGTGACTGTGGTGGTATGTGTGCATTTAAAACCAAGCAAAATCTAGCTTTTGTGTCTTAGTAGATTTATGGAGAGGCAAGTGCCTGTTTCTTCTTATCTGTTCATGGTTTAGATTTTCTGATATTTCTAAATTGCTCTATATTATAATACCATTTGAGGTGAAATATTTTAAAAATGAAGGAGGACATACAGATAGTCTTTATCTGTTAATTTGGTTAGAGTTGATTAGGAAAAAGTTTATCTTTAAGGGATGGTCAAGTCTTCAATTATACCTAAAATCTTAACGATAATTTATAAAGCTTAACTATATGCTTCACTTACATAAAATAATATATAAAGTACTTTAAAGTACTTTTTAATTTTAATTCTTACAATAGTGTTTTTTAAGCACCTGCTACTGAGGGTGAAAAATGACTCCATGCAAAAGAGTACCTCCTTATTAAATCTGATCAGTAACTTGTAGCCGTGTCCTTAATTGACCAGATATTAAGATTCAGTTGTACATTTTTTCTTTGTGCCTTAACAGTACACTAATCTATTCAACATTTTCACCATTGTTACTATTTTTTCTTTATTATACTATTTGTCATAAAATTCTATGTGCCCACTTCCTTTCTGATACTCTGTACCATAAAAAATGTAAAGTAGACCATACTATTTGGACTTGACATAGAAAATTATCTAAACATATGTAAAGTTTTACGAAAAGGAGCCTAAAAAGATTGCATCGGCAAGAAAAAGACATATAATAAATATTAATTTGTTCCCATTTTTTGTTAGCCAAGTTAAGCTTCTATGACCTCTCATTGTGAGTATTGTGTAAATTTTTCACCAGTGGCAGTAAAGGCGAAGTTATTACATAAGACTTTGCCAAAAGACAGGCATGCCATGTGGAACTAAACTTTATCACAAAAAAGAAGTATCACATGTATGTCCATTGGCTTAGATGTCCTAGGTAGGAACTGAAGGACTTAGCAATGTAGGTGGTATTTTCGTCTCTTCTTCTTGCTGAGGATTGAGGCTTCAGAAGAGAAAAGAAGAGAATAAAACCTGAGTACCTAGATGTTGTCAAGAACCAGATTAGATTTTTCTGGGCTATGACTTACAGTCACATAAGGGTATTGATAGATGCTGGAATGCATCCTTCAAAGACTGAAAAGAATGTTACTCGGTCGAGACTAGAGTACCTATTTAAAAGGGATTTAGATATAATCTAGGGAAGGATAAGTACGATATAAACCCATATAATCCAAGAAATAGATGAAAGCCTGGGCATATGACAATTAAAGAAGAATAATATTAGGTAGCTGTCATATGATGGAGAAATTTGGAATTGAAGACAGAAGATCTGAATTTGAACTCCCATTTCTTCTGCATGCTGATTTCTGAATTTGTGAAAAATGTTCTCTTTGTACCAAAATTCTATAACTATTAATCTAAATTTGCCATGGAGACTTTGTTTTGAATAAAATATTTGGGGGAACCTAATCATTTCTGTTTCCTCCTCAAAGGTTGACTATGATATAAACTTGTACCTGCAGTGATTCCATAAATGGTAGAGAGAATTTGAGAGAGAAAGAACACTGGACATCTAGCTTTTTCCACACGTGAAACACCTCGCAGACTTACTGACATTTACTATGTGTTGAATAAATGTTAGTCCTTCTTCTGGAGTTCGTTGACACTGGCTTGGCCCCCTGGTCAGGTGCTGCCCTATGTGGACCTCAAAATGTTGTCTCATGATGATATTGGAAACATGTGTCCATCTGCCATGGCTTCCTTAAGATCCTTCATATCCAGATTTCTCTCAGGGATTGTATATTCACATTTCAATTCACATCATCCCCACGATTCTGTTGAAATTGCTCTTACAAGGGTTACAAATTATCTCCATGTTTCTAGATGCCTGTACGGTGCCACAGAATCAAAGATAGAAGGGACAGTGGAGATCATCTGATTAAGCTGCCTTATTTTACAGACAACAAAACAGACCCACATAAATTGAGATCGGTCTAAGGTCACACAGTTACTAAGTGGTAAACAAGAGACTCCGAGAATCCAGGTCTCCCAACTCCAGACTCAAGACTCTCTTTTCGTAATTCCACTGGCACTTTCCTCTAGCTGCAACCTCATCCTTGTCCTTTCCATAAAATCCTCTCGGTGTAGCAGTCTTATTTTCTCTTGTCATTCACTTCCTCCACCCACTGCAAGGGATCTTCTGCTTCTATTGCTGCACCTCAACTGACTGTTCTAAGATCTCTACCGACCTAGTGGACTGATGTAATGCTTTTGGTTTTTTTTAAAGAGAATTTATCGTAGTTTACCTGCTTCTCTACTTATCCCTGTTGGTCATTCCCTCCTAACTGAACCTCTTCCTTCCTGTTTCCCTTTGTGCCTCTTTGAATGTTCTGTAGCCCTCTCTGTCCTCTACCTGCTTCTGCAAGATAGTGTCCCCGTTGCTACTGTCACTCTACTGACCCGACACCCCCCCCAGCCTCACGTGGCCTCATCCACTCCCAGGGTTTCAACCACCACCTTTTACCGATGACTCTCCAAATGGTGTTTCCAAAAGACAGGAGGGAACTTATGGGGGCTGATGGTAATCTGTATCTTGATTGTGCTGGTGGTTACGAGACTGTATGCATTTACTAATACTCACCAGATGTAAATTCGTGACTTTTTGCGTGTGAGTTACACCTCAGTGAAGCTATTTCCAAAAAAAAAGGTGTCTTTGATTCAAACCTCTCCTCTGAAATTCAGACTCATACACACAGCTGCCTGTTGGATATATACGCACTCACATGTTCCTGTGAACTTCAAACTCACTGGGTCCAAAACAGAACTCATCATCCTTTCTCCAAACCTGCTTTTTTTCTTAAGTATTCTATTTCACTTGTGGATCCATTGATCTTCTTAGTCTTTTCTTTTTCTCCGCATCCAGTTGGCCATCCAGCCATCTCGATTTCTACTCATATGTATTTCTGAATCAATCCCCTCTTCTCCATCCTCTTACCACATTTTAAGTTCAATCTCTGATCATCTTTCACTAAACTACTGAAGCAGCCTCGTAACTGTTCCCTCTGACTTTAGTGTTACTATTTTCAGATCCATCCCCACACAGCGGCCAGAACAATCTATGTAAAACACAAGCCTGAATAACATGCCCCTCCCTATTTGGAACATTTTAAGTGCTCTGCACCTCCATCCCTATAGGATGATATCGTAACCCTTTTATTGTGAAATATAAGACTCTGTAGGTCCCTGGTAAAATTTCTCCCTCTTTCCTTAGCTTTCACCTTATTCTGTTCTTGGAGGTGCTTTAATTAACCCGCACACAACATGCTGCTGCTGTATCTTGCTAAGGCTGTCCAGTTCCTTCTGCTCAAATAACCCCTCTCCTCCTGACTGCCCTCTGTCTTCCATGAGGCTGTCCATCTTTCCCTTTAATTGGAGATCAGGTACTCTAGAAGGCCGCCTCTGACCCCAGCTTATCACCACAAACATCTCCCTTCTCCTGCAATGCCCTGTCTATACAATATGTTATAAATTTCATATGAAAAGTGTTACAGTGCTTTATAATTACCTATGTACATTTCTCTTTTCTTCCCCTGAATTCCTTGGGGCAAGGATTTACTCAATCCTAAGCCCTATGATAATGGCAGGCCCATCATAGGCAGGTGCCTCAGTGCTGTGTCTGGCTGGTGGCTCTCCCAGAGCCTTTCCCCGTACAGGGCGGTATGGCAGGACAGCCGGCCGCCTGGCTTTTTTTCATTCAGGAACCACCTGACACAGTGACTGGAACCTGAAGGTATTAAATAAATTTGTGGTGTTCTTCTGCGTGTGTTAACTATAGGATTGCTATTTATATTTTTAGCACATTTGGACTCAAATCTTGTTTTATTGTTATTGAAGTGCTGTTCTAGATACTCTGAGCGTGTACGGGTCTGCTGTTACTATCCCACTCCACTTCAACGTCTGCTTTCTCAAGGAAGCTGTAGTTGTCCTGCCAAGGTTGCCGGTGGTCTCCAGGTTCGTCTCCGTAGCACTTTGCAGGGTGGACAGGTCTTCCCTTGCCGTGCCTCTCTCTGACTTCATGGCGTTCCCACTCGTAGTCTTCTTCCTACTTCTGCCTTTGGAGATTTCTCGTCCTATGCCTGTCCTAAAAAGTGTAGGAATTCTTCGATGCTCGTCCTTGGTCCTCTTTTACTTCTCTGTCTACTCTCTCCATAGGCATCTCATCTATTCATGTTGCCGCAACTATTTCTTTGGTAAGAATTCCCAAATTTATGTTTCTAGCTTAGATCTCCTCTTAGTTCCAGATTACTGTGTTCCGTTCCACTGACAGCTTGACTTTGGCATTTGTATCTCTTTTAGACTTCTGAAGTGTAATGTGTACCTACGCTTTTAAAAGCTCTTGCTTCTCTCTCCTGAAGCCTATCTTTTTCCTAACTAACATCATTTTTGGTAAAGGGATCTACCCTACACCCAATTACCCAAGCAAGAAACCCAGGAATCACTCCCGATTCCTCCCTTTCCCTCTTTCCACACATCTAATCTATTAATAAGTTCTGTGGATTCCACCTCCAGTGAGTATCCCATCCCCTTCTTTCCATCCCCAAAGCCATCATTGGGGTCCAGGCTGCAGTCATTTCTGGCCTCCTGAGAGAGTCCCCTCCTTCATCTTCTGCCTGCTTCCCATCCATTCTTCATGCTGAAGTGGGAAGGAGGCCTGTGGACGTGTCAATCTCATGATGTCACATAAAATTCTTCAGTGGCTTCCCATTTCACTCAAATGAAATTCCAGCCTCTCACCAGTTTGTGAGACCATGCATGTCCTGGCCGGCCTGGCTGCCCTCGCCTTGCCCTGGCTCTTCCTCGTGCACTGCACCCAGCCTCCCAGCCTCCAGGGGGATGGGGCAGGGGGTTCTGCTTTGGAGCCTTCACATGTGCTCCTTCCTCACTTGGCCTGCACTTCTGAGCCAGCCTCTCTGCACCACCAGTTCTTTCTCGGCTGTCAGGTGGGCCTTCCCTGAAAATCTTATCGAAGTTGGTTTCCTCCTGAAGATTTTCTTTTAAAATAGTCGTTTTTGTTTACTTGCTTGTTTCCTTCTTCCCCTTTCTCACCTATGAACATCCAACAGCTTAACATAAGAGCTTAATAAATATCAGTTGAATAAATGAACATAGTGTAAATACTTCAAAATGACAAAAGTAGTGTATACTCCATCTTTGGATGTATTTGCAGGTGTATCTAATAACTAATACACATAGATGATAAGTTTACCCAAAAGTACGGAGATGCTTTAAAATTAGGTGTGATCTAAAAATATTAAATAAGCTAAAAGGCTTGAAAGTTCTAACAATTCAGAGATCATCTTCAGTGTGAAGGTCTGTTTGAAGTGTCTCAAAGTCAATATTCTTCCTTTATAGTTCTTACACTGAAAATAGAAACGTCTATGTTGACATGCTTAAGCTCCAGAGTTCTTTTTTGTTTTGTATAATACAAATTTCCATATGAGGTTGAAAGAAAAATGTTAAAGATTTTATGTGTCAAATTGCTGGTATTAAGTTTTGCTAAGCTAAAGGAACAAAAATAAATGAGTTAAGTTTCCTCTAAATAAACAATATCTTAAAATTAAGTAGAAAAATTACATGACCAAATAGATTTGTAAAATTCAAGATGTTATTGAGATAGACTTAGTTGCTTTTCCAAGTTTAATCTGCTTTCAGATTTATTGTTATTGTGCTCAGTATTTGTTTGGCATCTACGACGCACTAGAACAGGGAGTTAATGACCCCTGGCATAAGTATCGGGGTGTGGAACATGGGAGCAGCAGCCTCTCATCCACTATCTCTAGTCTCATGTTCATTAAGCGTTGATCATTGCATCACACATTGAATTTGCTACCACTACCATCCCTAGATTTTCTGTACTTACTTCCAGTTCTGGATTCTTTGCTGATGCTTTCCATATGCATACAGTGTCTTTTAGAACATATGGAATTCAAAAGTAAGAATGTTTTTGTATACCACCATGAATCTTGAATTGCACATATTTGTCCATTGAGTTCTAGGCCAAAGAGTTTGAAATCACCCTCTGTAGCGGTAGAATTTTGTTCAGCAGGAGCATTTTACATTTAGCTGAAATTATATCGAAGTAGAGATTAGTGAATATCTACTTAAGGTACTTTTGAATAATGAAAGAAAAGGGAAAGGCTCCCCTCTCTGCGTAATATAGATGCAGTTTTCTATTAGATGTACTTTCTGTTTCTAGAAATTTAACAGCCTAATTAGGAGAACCTTGTAAAGACTTTTAAAAAAACTAAATAGCCAGTTCCTTATTTGTATATATTTTTTCACCTTTTAAATATGCTTTTTTTTTTTTTTTTTTTTTTTGCGGTACGCGGGCCTCTCACTGTTGTGGCCTCTCCCATTGTGGAGCACAGGCTCCGGACACGCAGGCTCAGCGGCCATGGCTCACAGGCCCAGCCGCTCTGCAGCATGTGGGATCTTCCCGGACCGGGGCACAAACCCGTGTCCCCTGCATCGGCAGGTGGACTCTCAAGCACTGCGCCACCAGGAAAGCCCTAAATATGCATGTTTCTAAGGGTTCTATTTTTAATATGTTTTTTTCTTCCCTTACCCTCATTTCCTATTACGGAATTATTATCCCATACAGATGAGTGAAATATCAAATTCCAACCTGTAACCTCTCGTTAAGTCCCATCTTAGATTTTGAGTTAACTTGTTTGACATTAGCAGTTGAACATTGTGCTAGCCATTTGATCAAATCAAATCATAATTTCTTTCTTTTCCTCTCCAGTTTTTGTCTGTGTTTTTTGTCTGAATTATTCTTGTCTGAAACTTTGTATGTATCTCCTAAATCTTGTCTGGTCTCCTAACCTTTTGAATTGGTCACTCTTGAGGTGCTGTATTTTCTCTTCTATTTGCATCTCCTGCGTTCCCTCTCCAGTGCACAAGTCTTATCCTTGTAAACTAACGGATCTCTTTTACTCTCTTCCTATCATAATTCACAAGAGATTTAAAAGTTTAGGATCTCACAAATCACATTTTCTGACCACAATACAAATGCATTATAAATAAAAATATTTTTAAAAACCCCATAAATTTTATTTTATTTTTATAAATTCATTATTTATTTATTTTTGGCTGTGGTGGGTCTTTGCTGTTGCACATGGGCTTTCTCTAGTTGTGGCGAGCGGGGGCTACTCTTCGTTGCAGTGCATGGGCTTCTCATTGCGGTGGCTTCTCTTGTCGTGGAGCACGGGCTCTAGGCACGCAGGCTTCAGTAATTGTGGCACATGGGCTCAGTAGTTGTGGCTCGCGGGCTTTAGGGCACAGGCTCTGTAGTTGTGGCACACAGGCTTAGTTGCTCCGTGGCATGTGGGATCTTCCCAGACCCGGGCTCAAACCCGTGTCAACTGCATTGGCAGGCGGATCCTTAACCACTGTGCCACCAGGGAAGTTTCCTAAACCCCATAAATTTCAAAATTAAACTACCCATGGAACAAAGAGGCCATGGAAATAGCAATTAAAAACACTTCAAACTGAAAGACAACTATATTTTAAAACTTGTGAGATATAAATTAAAGCAGTATTTAGAGGGAAAGTTATTAGAACATAAAAATACATATTAGAAAATTTTAAAAAGCTTAATATCAATGTGATAAAAATCAAACTTAAGACATTAGGAACAGAACAAGAAAACAAACCCATAAAAAATAGAAACGAAGGAAATAGTAAAGCTAAGAGCAGAAAGTAATGAAATGTAAAACAAACAACAAGGAGGCCAGCAAAGTAAAACAGCGATTTTTTGAAATGACTAACGAAGTTTACACACTTCTGGTGAGATTAATCAGGGTAAAACAACAATAAATAAATAATATGAAGAATGAAGGGGGAGCCATAACTTCACATGTGCAGAAGTTAAAAAGATAGTAGGGGAACCACTACACATATCAGAATGACTGAAATAAAAAAGAATACATAAATTCATTTTTGCAAGAATGAAGAGCAATTGGAACTCTCTTACTTTACCGGTGAGAGTATAATTTTGTATAACTGCTTTCAAAAACTGTTGGACGGTATATACTAAAGTTGATTACTAGCCTACTCTACGACCCATCAAGTCTATTCCTAGGTTTATATCTAAGAGAAATGAATGCACATGTTTAACAAGTAATGAACAAGAATATTCATAGCAGCTTTTGCATATAAGCTTTAAGCAGGAGTCGAAGTGTCTGTCAAAATAGAATAAATGTATAAATACACTCATACAATGATATGAATTTTATTTCATTCATATGATGGACTACTACACAGAAATAAAGAAGAATGAACTATCGCTATGTAACAACCTGGAATACTCATATACAAAATGATGAAAAAAAGGAACCACACACATCCTACTACACAATTTCATTCATATAAAATTTAAGAATGGGTAAAACTAATTTCTGATAATCGAAGTCAGAATAGTTACCTTTGGGATGGTATCAACTAGGAAAGGGTGGAAGGGAACATTCTAGAAATGTTCCATATCTGGATCTATGTGGTGGTTACACTGGTATTTGTAAAATTCCGTAAATCAGGCATATTCTTAAGGTTACAGCAGTTTACTATAAATATGTTATTTCTCAATAAAAATTGTACAAAATGCACCCAAAACACACAAAATAAAGAAGAGTAAGATAATACTATGAAGAACTTTATGCTAATAACTGGATAATTTTGATTATATGGGAACAGTCTTAGGATGATATGTTACCAAAGCTGACTCAAGAAAAAAAGAAGTAGAATGATTCCATAAATATGAAAGAGTTAATAAATTGTTGAAAACCTTCCCACAAAGAAAATACCAGAACATACACATAATTCCAAAGCTGAGCCAGAAAGTATAAAAAGAGGGAACACTCCAGTTCCTTTAATGAATCTAGTATAATCTTGATGTCAAAACCAGACAAAAATGTAAAAGGAAAATTTAGGCCAGTTTTACTCATGATTTTACATTTTAAACTTTTAAATAAAATGTAAACAAACTAAATTCACACTGTTAAAAAAAGGTTTTTATACTCTAACCAAAATGATTTTATCACAAGAATAAAGGTGGGTTCAACCTCAGGAAATCAATTAATTAATTTTACCACATTAACTATTTAAAGGAGATAAATTATATGTTTATCTCAAGAGTTGCAGAAAAAACTAAATTCAGCATACTTTTGTGATCAAAAAGAACACTTAATTAGGGATAGGCAGTAATTTCCATACCCTTATAAAGACTGTTTAAAATATCGTCTTCAGCAAGCATCATCATTAGTGGTGAAATTTTAATGCAATTATTATTTTATAATAAAATCACTAATAAGGCTTCCTGGGTGACTTAACCAACAATGTAAGATAAAATAAAAATGAATTTACTAGTAAAAAAACAGGTAACAGTGACCTTGAAGAGAACCAAATTAAACTGTGATTTAGAAGTCATATGTTTGTTGGTAAAACAAAATCCAAAGAATCTAAAGACAAACTATTGTAATGAATAAAACTTCAGCAAAGATGCTGGCTAGCAAATCAAATCATACAAGTTAATTCGATTTTTATTCATTACCAAAAAAGTTAGAAAATATGAATTTTAAAATAATTCCATTTATAATAAGCTCAAAAATAGGTACTTAGAAATAAAACTTATAAGGTGTGCAAGACTATGGAGAAAATGATAAAACATTATTAAAAGATATTGTTAAAGACCTAAATAAATGATCAGATTTAACTTGTTCAGGAATAGGAAGACTCAATACTGTTAAGCTCTCAATTATCCCTAATTTGATCTGTGGACTCACAGCTATTCTAATGAAAATTTCTACAGGTTTTAAAGTGTATTTAAAAAAAAAAATTTTGTTTTTTGGAATTTGACAAATGTATACTGGGGCTTCCCTGGTGGCACAGTGGTTGAGAATCTGCCTGCTTATGCGGGGGACACGGGTTCGAGCCCTGGTCTGGGAGGATCCCACATGCCGTGGAGCAACTAGGCCCGTGAGCCACAACTACTGAGCCTGCACGTCCGGAGCCTGTGCTCCGCAACAAGAGAGGCCGCGATAGTGAGAGGCCCGCACGCCACGATGAAGAGTGGACCCCGCTTGCCACAACCTCGCACAGAAACGAAGACCCAACACAGCAAAAATAAATAATTAATAAAGTCCTACCCCCGACATCTAAAAAAAAAATTTTTAAATGTATACTGAAGAGCAAAAGGTCAAGAATAGCAGAGATACTCTTGAAGAAAAGGAGCAGGCAGAGTAGGATTTGTCCTACTCTGTAGTCAATTTATAATAAATCTGCAGTAACTAGGATGACATGATATTTGTCCACAGAACAAAATAGAGATTCTCCGAAAGAGATATAAGACTGAATATAGTAGAGCTGTCTTTGCATCTCAGTGGGGGAATGAATGGAGTATTCAACTTAGCCATAGAGAAAGATAAAATAAAATTGAGCCCCTACTCACGTGTATAAAAATGTGTGAAAGGGCTTCCCTGGTGACACAGTGGTTGAGAGTCCGCCTGCCGATGCAGGGGACACAGGTTCGTGCCCCGGTCTGGGAAGATCCCACATGCCGCGGAGCAGCTGGGCCTGTGAGCCATGGCCGCTGAGCCTGCGCGTCCGGAGCCTATGCTCCACAACGGGAGAGGCCACAACAGTGAGAAGTCGGCGTACCGCAAAAAAAAAAAAAAAAAAAAATGTGAGAAAGAACAAAACCATAAATCATAGAAAAAAATATAGAGAATTTTTTATGACCTTAGATTAAGGAAAGATTTCTCAAATAAGACCCAGAGAGTATAAATCACAAATAAAATGATTGATATGTTCATCTACATTAAAAATAATAACTTCTGTTTACCAAAATTCACCATAAAGTGAGCAAAAATAAGAACTCCAAGATAATAAAATATATTTATAACACATATAGTTGGAAAAAGTGTTAGTTTCCTAAATGGAAAAGAAATAACCACAAATTAACAGGAGAACTCAAATCACCAAATAAGAAAATATGAAATTAACACGAACAGGCATTTCACAAAGAGGAAACATGAAGATCCAATAAACATGTGAAAATGTTTAATCCTCATCAGTATTATGGGAAATGCAAATTCAGACAGAGAATAATAGATGGTTTGAGAAGACCACACAGGAAGCTAAGTTGGGCACACAGGTATTTGTTTAATAGTTACTATTTATATATTACTTATGTTATGTTTACCGTTTGTAAGCATTTAATATTTAACTTAAAAAGCAAAATAATCAGAACCATAGTATGCAATCAGTATCACTTATCATAAATATAAGATAAATATAAGAGTAATACAATTAATACAAAATAATGTTTTAAAAATTCTAGCTATACTCATACCTGCAAAGGTTTGTGAGTCTGAAACCTGTTCTTTCATTGTTACAAGTAAGTTTGTCAAGGTTTGTAGAGGTATTAAAGACATATTAGCATCTTAGTGAGACTTTTTTCTTCTGTGTAATTAGAAAGAGCAGTATCCATGCCTTATAGTTGAGGTGGTGCATATCTCACACTTTGGAGAACATTAATCTATAGCATTAACTTTTTATTCCTCGTCTGGTGCTTCAACTTAAGATAAATTTATTCATTTCCTGCAATGTACAAGGCATTAGGCTATCAGGTTTGTAAAGAGGATGAGCATTATACGAATATGGTTATTTGAATACATGTCTTTCTTCCCAGTATAGCCCCCTGAGGGCTTATAGTTTACTCGGAAAAAATTAATGTATAGCAATAAATACAGTATAAAGTAGAATGGAATATGTGCCTTAATAGAAGTACTAGTGAAGTGCTAAAGTAGTTCAGAGGAGATAGCAAATAACCAGGCAGGAGTTAGCTTTGCAGGTATCTGTGTAAAGAGCAAGCAAAATGGAAGGAACCCCCAAGCAAAAGTCCGAAGGCAGTAGTGTGCCTGGCAGGCTTAGGAATAGCAAGGGGGTAAGCATGGCTGCAGCAGAGGGAGCCAGAGTGAGGGATGCAGGCAGGGTGACATGGTATCCTCCGTGTTTCTCAGGAGAGTTTCTTAACACATCATAGGTTCTTAGTCAACACTTGCAAATAATTGAAAGCTGGTGATTAAAACAAATGGAAAAAGAAACAAAGAAGGAACCACACATAAATAGAACATAAGACTTCTCCTAAGTATGTAATAGACTATGCAATTCGTGTCATAAAGAGATTGAGTGGCAGGTGTAATCCTGTAAAAAAATCCCCATATCAAGGCAAAAGATTGATTTTGTTCAATTAAACATTATATTACATAAGCAAGCCTTCAACTGAGTCGGAACATGTTTTGTTATTCAGAGATTGCCTCTGTGGGTGTGGAGAGTTTACGCATAAACCACATAACGTAATAGAAGAAAATATTGTACTTAGAGAAAAACCGAGTTCAAATAACAGTTGACAGAAGCATCTGTGTGATCTTAACTAGTCTTTCCTAAGCTTGAGTTCCTTCATTGTTAACATGGGCATAATCCGTATTTTGCCTACTTTATAGTGTTACTGTAAAGAGCAGATCATATGTCTGTAAGAAAGTTCTTGGTAAACTGAAGCGCCTGACAGATGTTGCATATGGTACATCATTTATATAATATCTGTGTATAAGTCAGCACATATCCTTATGTATGTATGCACACATTCATATAATTTATATCTAAAATGTGCTTCAGTTAATTTATTACTATAATCTAGAATAATTTTATCTAGTGCTAGAACTATGGATTATTTGGTGAAAATGCATTGAAATCAGTCATCATATGTCTACAAAGTTGATTATATAGAAAGGTATAATCAAATATTAAAACAAATATAGGGCTTCCCTGGTGGCGCAGTGGTTGAGAGTCCGCCTGCCGATGCAGGGGACACGGGTTCGTGCCCCAGTCCGGGAAGATCCCATATGCCATATCCCATGGGCCTGTGAGCCATGGCCGCTGAGCCTGCGCATCCGGAGCCTGTGCTCCGCAACGGGAGAGGCCACAACAGTGAGAGGCCCGCGTACCGCAAAAAAAAAAAAAAAAAGTTACAAAAAAAACCAAATATAGAAGCAATGAAATCCAAGGGACAAAGAGAGTGTAAAAGCCTCAAAGATAAAATATTATTCAGAGACAGCATCAGGCAACAATAAATATAAAAGGTAGAAAAAGGTGTAAATAGATGAGTGTATAGGTGGAAAAAGGAATTATAGATAAGAAATCGAAAATGTCCAATAGTATTATTGGATTGAAACATATCATGGAGAGCAGGAGAGCAAAAAAAATCTTAGGGAAATAATATCTAAGAAAGTTAAAAATTGTAAATGAAAGGCATAGTAAGTGAATACCAAAATAAGACACTTTCTCCTAAGCTCAAGAAGCAAGTGAATAGTTTGAGAGGTGGTTAATTTTAAAGAACTATTATTTGTTTGCCTAAAACTCACTAGCCATTTTCTTCATGGATCAAATATATTTACATTCTGGGGAAAGAAAAGTGGTGAAATTTTTGCTTTTGTTTTTGTCCTTGGACAGGATTTATAATTTAGATGCATAACCTCTTGATTTATTTTTGTAATAGAGTACTATGTTTTAAAAAATTACTAGTAAGTGATTGAGAGATATTTTGAAGCAAAAATATACCATGATTAGAAATCAAAGTGGCATTGATAAACCTAGCTTGACAAAGTCTGATGTTAATGTACTCCTCTTAAGATAAATCTAAGGATTATCTTGTGTATTTTATGAGTGTGGCTTACAGTAGGGAAGCAAAAATGAGCTTCCTGATTTCATAAGAGCTCATGATAAAGAAATGTCCAGAAATACAAACTGAATTATGAAAGCAACCACATGTTTAATAAAGATCATTTCTTAAGAAAAAGTAAGAGGAAGAACAGAAGAGTGGAAAGAGTTGGGCGGGGGGAGTAGAAGGAAGGGTGGGAGGGGAGGACTAAATAAGATAGTTGAAAAACTGGCAGGAAGCCCTCTAAGTTTAATGTCTATACCCACTAGGATTGGAAAATTGAAATCGTTTTGGTGGAAGATAGACCCTTTTAGCACCATTAATTGGATCTGGATTGATATCATTTTGTTATACAAATTTAAATGATTCCAAAGCAGACATTCCCCAACTGCTGATATTAATTTGCATCTAGTTCATTCATTCATTTAACAGTTATTGAGTTTCAGACACATGGCAGGCATTGTGCAAAGACACTGAGTACACAATGGCACACATCATAGATATTGTTTCATGTTTCTCTTGGCAAAGAATTAAACCTTCTAAAAGCAGATGTACCCTCATATAGTGAATCATGTACATATTAAGATGGTAGGGCTTCCCTGGTGGCGCAGTGGTTGAGAGTCCACCTGCCGATGCAGGGGACACGGGTTCGTGCCCCGGTCCGCGAGGATCCCACATGCCGCGGAGCGGCTGGGCCGGTGAGGCTTGGCCGCTGGGCCTGCGCGTCCGGAGCCTGTGCTCCGCAACGGGAGAGGCCACAACCATGAGAGGCCCACGTACCGCAAAAGAAAAAAAAAAAAAAAAAAAGATGGTAAGGAGTTGACAGGATTGGAAAAAGGGATATTCTCAAATGCCTCGTAAGGATAGTCACATTGAAATTACAAAATGTCTTTTAAAAGAATGACTGGCTTATCACCTGGACTTTTAAAGAATATCTAGAAAATATTACAGTGCTTACCTTGCACAGATTCTATATAAAATGTCGAATTTGCTATTACCATCTTTTTCTTAATGTTCCCCCTCATATTCTATACTGTAGAGTAATGTTCTCAAGACCCTGTTGGGAAAGGGCCCCATATTTTCTTAGCTTATATTTTGGGATATTTTTAATTTGAAAAATGTCTAGCTTTATAAGATATATTATCAGTAATAATTATGCAGAGGTTTTTCAGGTCCACAGTTTAATTTTCCGGGATAATCTGAAGGAAGGCTGGGTCTTATCTGGTTGTACTATGCAGAATTTAGGTATTTTTGGTGGCAGCCATCTGGTTCCCTCCAGTAAATTTCTCTGAAAACACTTACTCTTGAGTATACTTATAAAAAGCCCAAATCAGTTCTCTTCTGTGTCGTTCAGACACTCCTTCATAAATGCTCCATGTCAGGCAGCGGGCTGGGCGATGGAACTGTAGAGGGGAAATAAGACATAGTTCCTTAAGTGACAGGAGACCTTAGAATGTAATGTGAATAGATGCTTTGAATGTAATATAGTAAATTCCAGGCTAAAAGTAGACACTGAGAAATGAGAACCCCCCCCAAAGAAGGCAGCAGGTAGTAGAAAGAAACAGCGATGGACAGGTGGCTATGAAAGCCATCCTGCAGCACAGGGCCAGGAGGAGACACAGTAAGCTTCAAGCAGAATAACGAGCCAGCGTGGCAGTAGTTACCAATCCCTTTTTGTAAATGTGCACACCCATCATATAAATGTGGGTGTATTCATGGTGACCCAGAGTTCTAGGCTTGCTAGAGCTCTCTGTGAGTCACTTTCTGTGAGTCACAGACAAGGACACTTCATCTCTCGGGGGACCTCACTTTGATTGTCTGTGATGAGGAAATTGAAATATTCACTTGTTCCTCTCAATTCTTAAACTCCCCAATATTCTATATAAGCTTGTGCTAGTACCTTTGAAAATATGAAGAATATGGTGGCATTTTATTCTATTTTTAAAAGATATTTTTGGAATGATGAATGAGGAAGGATTGAAGAAATCCAAATGATTTCAGTTAAATCAAGGGATTAAAAGAACCCCACCACCTATACATTTATATACGTGGTAACTGCACAGTATGTTTTAGAATAGGTAAAGTCAAGGCAACAGACCTCTATCCTCAAAAACTTACTGTTGAAGAGTACAAACAACAAGAATAAAAAAGTAAACACCCACCTTGTTGTGTGGGTGTTATTGCTAACAAGCTTTACGGAGCAGGTGGGATTTTAGAAGCAATCTGAAGGAGAAGAGAAGGGTGGTGTGATGCGCTTCAGTAGGAAAGCTGTTCAAGTGGAAGGGATGGACAAGAGAAGGCAGAACCCGAAATGAAAATAGGGAGGAAGAGAGAAGCGAAAAAAAAACTGCTGGGAGTAGGAGGACAGGAGGTAATTTATCTCATTGGAATAAGAGTGATAAAGGACCAGGCGATTTGGTTAATGTACTCCTCTTAAGATAAATCTAAGGATTATCTTGTGTATTATCTAAGGATATTATCTAAGGATAAATCTAAGGATATCTTGTGTACCACATACAGGGTAACTGAAATGACCCAAATAAGAGGGAGGGTGTTCTGTAGATGAAACACAAACTACCAGAATGTGCAGTATTCCTTTTACAGAAGAATAGCTACAAGGATAGATTAGGAATATAAACAAAAGGGAATCACTGTGACTCCACAGGAGCCTTCATCTAAAGAGAAGTTGGAGGAAGCAAAGATTTTTTTTTTATTTTACAATGAACAGGTATGAATCATTCACACATTGCTTGATTGTGTGTAAATATTTACATTATGTATTGCATAGATACAAGATGGGTAAGACAGAGCCCTCTCCCTACCCTTACAGCCCTTTAGAGATAAATCGGTTTTATTGAAATAATTCTGATACAACATGTACTGAATTATAAGAGAATCAAGAGGAAACTTCTATGATTTAATATTAAATAAAGCTTCTCTCTATGTCAGCCTTTTAATATGTATGACGAGTCTCTAGTAAATGGTACTAGTACTCATAAAGAGTTCACAAACCTGTCTACATTCTCAACTTGCTTTGAGGGCAGAAGTTATATACTTAAGAAAATATGTCTTAATGAATCCTAAAATATTTTTTTTCTTTGTCACAAAACTTTCTCCTGGTCTGTGGTGGGATTTTAAATTGTATTACCAGCCTTCGGGATTGGATCTCCATGGGCATACGGTGCAATTCAGTGGTGTTGCAATATAGTACTTAATGTTCCTACTCCTTCATCTCTCTAACTGTATATCCCCAATATCTACCAGCCATACCTCTTCATTTTGAAAATGGTGAGACAGAAGGGAGGTTTCAGATTTTTAAGGTGAAAACGATCAGTATATGGTTGGAATAACTGGCAAGGAAAATTGACCCTAATTTGGTGTAAGGCAAGAATTTTGACTTCTTCTTTTCCTCCTCAGATTTATGTTTATAAAAGACTCATTATTCAAACTACTATTCCCCCAGTCCCAATTTCTTAGCTTTCTTGAATGATATGAATGTTTACAAAACAGTACAGGAAGTTAATTACTATGAGTCATAGTAATTTCATATGTTCCTAGTTCATACTAGGAACTAGCAAAATATTACAGTCATGGGTAACTAGGGGCAAACTCCCTAACTCAAAAAGAATCAGCGCATGCTCTGGTGGGGTTTTTTTCTTTAACCTTTACTACAGCAATAATTTAGTTTGTGTTATTCAGCCTCTTCCACTTCACTGGTGCTGTGTAAGGTAGAAGAGAGATTTGCAGGCAGAAATAGACAAGTCCTAAATAGTACCTTAGGAATGAAGGTGATGAATGTGCGATGCCTCTTTAAGATTGTCCATTGGACAATCAGTGAACAAAATTTATTGACTGTTTACTTTATGGATAACATTATAGGAGATTGATTTAGGTAAATTTACAATGGCATAGAAACAGCAACTGAATACATAACATTAAATAAGATCATCTAGATGAAGATCTCTTAGTAAGGGAGATAAGCTAGGTCCCTTGGAAGAGACTCCAGTAGCTGAATCGGGAGAAATCTGAGAACTGGAGATGAATAAGTGAGCCTAATAAAGCGTCTCTCTCCAAGGGAAATTTGGGCTTAAATTCAGTTTTTAATGTTAGACATCAAGTTCAAGAACATAAAAATGCACATTTTGAGGAAAATAAATAAATGTGTTAGGAGACAATTCATTTTATTATTTTTAATAAATTTATTTATTTATTTTTGGCTGTGTTGGGTCTTCGTTGCTGTGTGCAGGCTTTCTCTAGTTGCCGCGAGCGGGGGCTACTCTTCATTGCAGTGCGCGGGTTTCTCATTGCGGTGGCTTCTCTTGTTGTGGAACATGGACTCTAGGCATGTGGGCTTCAGTAGTTGGCAGCACGTGGGCTCAGTAGTGGTGGCTCGCGGGCTCTAGAGCGCAGGCTCAGTAGTTGTGATGCACGGGCTTAGTTGCTCCCCGGCATGTGGGATCTTCAGACCAGGGCTCGAACCCGTGCCCCCTGCATTGGCAGGCGGATTCTTTTCTTTTCGGCGGGGGTGGTGGTACGCGGGCCTCTCACTGTTGTGGCCTCTCCCGTTGCGGAGCACAGGCTCCGGACGCGCAGGCTCAGCGG
This sequence comes from Leucopleurus acutus, assembly GCF_964270905.1. Classification (NCBI taxonomy): domain Eukaryota; kingdom Metazoa; phylum Chordata; class Mammalia; order Artiodactyla; family Delphinidae; genus Leucopleurus; species Leucopleurus acutus. The sequence goes on from NC_139155.1 coordinate 49,164,118, forward strand.
CCATGGCTCACAGGCCCAGCCGCTCCGTGGCATGTGGGATCTTCCGGGACCGGGGCATGAACCCGTGTCCACTGCATCGGCAGGCGGACTCTCAACCACTGCGCTACCAGGGAAGCCCTGAAAATAAAATATTTTAATGCTGTTTTATCTAATATTCAAAGAGAACTCAAGAGAAGCTGAAAAATGGTTCAACTTTTTTTACCCCTTGATTTCAAAGTTACTAGTAGCTTAAATTTATATCTTCATAGAGTTTTGGATTTTATTTGTAAAGATAAATATTTTTTCCTTTCTTATACTACATGCACCTGTGCAAAATTTGTCTATAATTAAAAGAAAAAAATGCATTTTTATTAATCATTTAAAGCAAAAATCTTTTTCCAGATTTTTTCTGACTAGATTGTTGTCTCTCTTTTTCCTGTCCAGAGCAATCTTCTTTAGCCCTTCTTCTGTTCTGAATTACCTTCCTCATTCCACCAAATACCCCCACCAGACTGTGAGCAACTTGCCTGTCATGTACTAGACATTTTGTATCTGGGTTTTGAACTCAAGGAAATTATTTCCATTTTAGACCTCAGATCAAGTCTTTACTCTCCCAGGGAGCTTTTCCTGATTCTTGTGGACCATATTAACCCATGCCTATCTGGTATGTTTTCACTGTCTTCTCCTTGCCAACATTGACTGGTACCTGGTTGGCCATTTAGTGCTTTGCCGTGTTAGGTGGGCAAAATATTGAATACTTACAACAGTTTAATCTTTGTGTGTGTTCTCTCCTCCTTGTAATACCTCTTGGTTATTGAACTTTTAGTACATGCCAGGCATTGTGTAAAGTGTTATATAGTGCTTAATGTCTAGACATTAACTACATCTGTAAGACAATGTCTTCCTTTTAACCACCATGAAAACACACAATATAAAGTTGATACTGGTGTTTTTTTAATGAATTATTTGGTTGAGCTTTTCATCATTAGTAGCTTTCATTTAATTTCACCCATTATTTTTCCCCTCTCTGTTCAGTGATTTATTTTCACAGAAATTCAGAATTGGAAGATGACCAAACCAAATTACTAAAATGTTTGAAGTATTGAGTATTTGTGGAAAGCTGTAGGTTCATTATTTTCATTCACATATAATATCCATTTGCTTGCCAACAAAATACTGCCAAGTAAAGGTGCCACTGATCTTAAATATATGTCTCATCTGTAATTAATATATTTGTTCTTGAAATGGTAATGGATGTTGCTATAGACCTTGAAAACAGCTTTTTTTCCAAGCGAGGTTGCACCTTTTTTCACATGTTCTACCCTCCTCTTCCTTCCCACCCCACAACCCTGTCACCAACTTGTGACATTCTTTATGCAATTAATTAATTTTTTTTTTTTTTTTTTTTGTGGTACGCGGGCCTCTCACTGTTGTGGCCTCTCCCGTTGCGGAGCACAGGCTCCGGACGCGTAGGCTCAGCGGCCATGGCTCACAGGCCCAGCCGCTCAGTGGCATGTGGGATCCTCCCAGACCGAGGCACGAACCCGTGTCCCCTGCATCGGCAGGCGGACTCTCAACCACTGCGCCACCAGGGAAGCCCTATGCAATTAATTTTTAAAGCTTTATTTAATAAACATTTGTTTGGCCCTTGCTAATTTCCATACAATCTAAATTACTGGATTCTAGTTTAGGGAAATTTTAATATGGTTTTAAAGTCCACATAAAAGAGTGAGAAATAATCTTTGACAAGATCGGGTATTCCATCCCATCCCCTTAATAACCTGTCAAGTAAAGAGTAATAAAGGGGGCTTCGCTGGTGGTGCAGTGGTTGAGAATCTGCCTGCTAATGCAGGGACACGGGTTCGAGCCCTGGTCTGGGAAGATCCCACACGCCGTGGAGCATCTAGGCCTGTGAGCCACAACTACTGAGCCTGCGCGTCTGGAGCCTGTGCTCCGCAACAAGAGAGGCCGCAATAGTGAGAGGCCCGCGCACCGCGATGAAGAGTGGCCCCCGCTTGCCACAACTAGAGAAAGCCCTCGCACAGAGATGAAGACCCAACACAGCCAAAAATAAATAAATAAAATTTTAAAAAAGTAATAAAGGTAGTTACTATTTAATGCAGACATGCTACATGGTGGGCATGGCACTAAGCTAAGCACTTTTATATAGTTCTTACTTGCTTCTCACATCAACTATAAATGTAAGTTTTACTATTTTTAATTTACAGGGAGGGAAACTAAGACTCAGGGTCATTAAGTGATTTGTCACACAGCTATATGATGAAGCCACTGCATAGTAACTAATTGCAGAAGGAGAATCCTAACGTTGCTTTCCTACTAAGACTGGTGGTTATATTTGGAATGGGTATTTTATAGCATCATTGTGCACATCTTAATTTCAGGGGGTCCCGACTGAGTCTGAGACTAATTCTTCCTTGATAGCCACTGCCAAACTTTGGGATTGGTGACATAGGCCTGAGGGCTGTGGGATGTCCTTGAAAAATGACTCTGTAACTTCATGCTTTGATGCTCCAAACATATACCAATGATAGACAAAATAGAAAGTTAGAAAACCAAATGGATTTAGTCAGCCTCCAAACAGTTGTCCATCTTTGAGATCTGAGAACCAAATTTAAAAACCAAGTGGTTATCAGGGTTGAAGCCAGGGGTCTCCTGGACTCTATTCCAGAAATAAGAAGTGGTATCTAGAGTTCTCATTACCTATGGGACAAAGCCAGACCTGCTGCTTAAAGCGGGACCTGGGGAGAAACTTCATTGCTCACGACAGGAAACTAGAATAAAGGTTCTGTTGCTGAGCAATACATGGATCTAGGGCCTGTGAGCTGTACAGTTAAAGGGGTAGGAAGAGAGACACAGTTTGTGACTTAAAACTGAATTAGCCATATGCTAGCCCTGTGATTCAGCTCACAGTGTCTCTGACATCCCTGTAGCACAGCAAATACACAGGAAGTGCCCCTGTGTGACCTAGCCTGGTCTGGTAGCCTGGATGGCCTAGTAGAAGCAATGGCAAAAGTATTGGAAAGGGAGGAATGAGCACACAGAATAAAAACCTTTCATTAAAAATGGGCTTCAAACCAAGCTTCCAAAATATGTGAGTGATTCATTAGATTCATGTAGTAAAGCAGACGAGCAGTCTGACAAAGACTTTGAAAAAGACAAATGAAAGTATGATTTTCCCTAAAAGGAGTGACAAATTTTGGAGCAAATCCAAGTGGAAATTTGTTTTTAAAAGAGCACTTGTATTTAAAATTAGAAACGTTAGAAATGACAAATAGTCATTGAAATAAAAGCTTTAGCAGTTAGGATAAACTCTAGACTGAACATCAGTGAAGAGAGAACCAATGGTTTGTAAAAGTACAGAGAAAATCACCTAGACCAGAACATAGAGGACAAGCCGATTTTTAAAACATGAATGAAAAAAATGGTTAAGATACATGGAGGATAGATTGGGAGGCTCCAGTCTGTGTCTAACAGGAGTTCCAGTGGCAGTGAATGGAAAGTGTGTGAGAGATACATAAAAACTGAAGAAAAGGTCACTGAAAGATTTCAGGATTGGAGACATACCTGAACCCTCAGATTGAAATTGTTCTTTAAGTATTGAGCAGGACAAATAAACATAAATATACAGTTGAAAATATGACAATAAAACTTCAAGACACTGAGAGCAAAAGAAAATCTTGAAGCAGACTGGGGGACTTTGGGGAGCCAGTTCTGCCCGGTGGATCTTGGTCAAGGGTCTGGGACTGGGAGCCTACGGTGGAAGTGGCTAGAAACAGTTCCTTCAGTGTCATCAGCTAGTCTCATACCATCCCTGGCATTGTCAAGGACCAAAGCACTAAACAATTCTAAGGAGAGCGTTCTTCCAAAATGCACCTAAAATGTAATTGTAAATCTGCCTGCAAACGATCGTAGTTTAAACTGTGTTAAAACCCAGTGGGTGGGAGACAGGGTAGAATATTGGCCTTACTTATGATATTCACAACCTTCATGACTTGGGACAAGTCATTTAATTAATCTGTAAATGAGGATAATAATCCCTCTTTTATCTATTCTCACAGTTCTGTTGCAAGTCAGTTTCACCCATATGAGTTTTTATAGACTGTAAAGCATGATGCAATTGTAAGGAATTGTTATTACTTTACTACAGAAATGGATGTCAGCAATGATTCCTGCCCTCTTAGGGTTTATACATTAGATTCATGAAAAACAAACATCTGAAGAATCCCTCCAAACAATACAAAAATGTTTGCAAAGGTATTTATAACAACTAAGCACAGATTATTTTTGGTGTACACCAAGTGTGGGAATGTAAAATGAACAGAGGGGATGGGGTTTAATGTTGACAAAACTACATATTATAAATTACCCTATTCATTTATTCCCACTTGTTTATTACTATGAAAATGTTCAAGCGTGCACCTAGATTTAATAATTGTTAACATTTAGCCGTATTTGCTTTATCTATGTATGACTATATATGTTCTTTTTTTCTGGATCTTTTGAAAGTAAATTGCAAACATCATGCCATTTCACATCTAAATATTCGGTATGCCTCTCCTAACAGAAAGGACATTTACTCACGTAATCATAATACCATTATCACACCTGAGAAAGTTAACAGTAGTAATCCCTCAATATTGTCTAATAATCAGCTGATATTCAGATTTCCCCAATTTCCTCAAAAACCTTTTTATAGCTGTTTTCTCCCCAGTTAAGAAACCACACATTATATTTACCTCACACTACGTTAAATAGTTGTCTTTTTTCTCTCTTTCATTTGAGAACAATCTCTCCAGTTATTTCCCCCCTTAGACGTTAACTTTTTGAAGATAACAGGCTAAGAATATTCTTGATTTGTTTTGAAGATTATTCTGGATTTGTGTAATGTTTTTTCCTCAAAGAAACACTTGTTCCTCTATCCCTGCATTTCCCCAAAATTAGAATGCTTCATCTAAAGGCCTAATTAGACTCAGGTATACATTTTAGATAAGAATACTTTATTATGATGTATTATACTTCATACTGCATCACACTGAGAGACACATAATGTCCGTTATTAGTAATAGTAAACAAAATAGTTTGGTTACAGTGATTGCTACCAGATAAGTCTCTGTAAAGGTACATCTTTCTCTTTGCTGTTATCAAAGGATGAAAATTGTGTCTCTGAGACTAACCTTTCTCCTAATAGTTTTAGCATCCATTAATGATTATCCTGGACCATTTTATTGGCATTGAAGAATGGTGAATTTCTAATTTTGTCATCCCTTACTGTCAGCCTTCGGTAAAAAAGAGCTTTCCCTCATCAAAAAGGCATGAACTACACTACCTCCTGAAAAATCATGATGCTCTGTGCCTTTAATTACCAATTTGCAGGACAAGAGGTTCATGTAATAGTCACTTCAATGGTGGCAACTGAAATTTTTTTTCCTTTTCTGATTTTGAGGATTGCTATGGACTCAATGATTTTTTTTTTTTTACACTCAGTGTTTTGTTTTTTAAAAAAAATCAAAGTAATTACAACTACAAAGTATAATTTTTTTTTAATTCGATGAGGCTAAATGTGAAGCCTAAGTCCTAATGGAATATAGATTGAATGGGGAGGGAGGTTCATCAGAATAATGTGGTTTTTTAAAGTATACATTATTAGAGATCCTAATCATTTTTTTTTAACTTATGAGATGATCTTTTCTGAAAGTCTCTGAGTACCTTAACCAGAGTATCACTGAAAACAAGAGTGTCAAAAAGGCACATTTAAATTGTTCTCAAAATCAATCAAAAATAATGAGGTGCTGGGAAAAAGTTGTATCCTTGATAATTACATCTATCAGTATCAGAAAACAAAAGAGAACAATCAGGAAATGACAACCCCACTCCCAAGTAGCACATTAAAAAAGGCTAATGAAAAAAAGTCTCTTTTAAAAATTGTACTAAATTAGCATTTCAAGTAAATTGACAACTTAAGCGTTGATAAAGGCCAATCTGGGACCCAAACAATGGAAGTTCTGTTTCTACTTTTATCTGCTTTTAAAAGAAATGATCTCAGTTGACTTTTTTTTTGTTGTTGTCTTCTATGTAGATGGAAGCAGCTGTTCTAAGGGAGGTGACAGTCCTGTACTCTGCACAGGTCAGGGCACCCCTGGAGTATTATGCTTAATTTGGGGTTCTGTTGGTTAAAAGATTGACTTGGAAGAAAGTAACGGGGATAGTGAAAGTTGCTCAAAGCATTTCTTATACCATAACTCTATTTTCAGTCTGAAAAACGGTTCATCATGTCACTGTCATTTTAGACAAGAAGTTCAGCCTGTTCTTTATAGCTACAGAGCCTAGCATTAGGACCAACGGGTGAAAAGTCGATTTGGGCCTAGAATGAGGAAGAATTCCTTCATAACCTCAGCTGTACAGAGCTGCAATGGCCTTACCTCCAAGGGAATGAGCGCCGCAAGGCCAACACTTTCAGAGGTTATAACCACGTTACTTAAAGATGGTGTATGGGGGAGGAGCGGGCAGGCAGGGGTCTTTCAGATATTTTGCAAAGAGCCTATAATTACAATAAGGAATGTTTTAAAAGGTCATTTAATTTTTTTTTTTTTAATTTGAGGGTAAAAATGAATTTTATGCCATGGCTTTAAAAAGAAAACTACAGCACATCCCAATTGATGTATCACTGCTTTGTATTTGGGAAATGTGAGATGTACAGTGAGATGAAGTTTAAGCTGCAGCATTTTAAGACCATGGTATATTGTTTTTGATCACATTAAATTCTTACTCCATCTAGCCCCAAATTTAGGAGCTTGTAGATCAGAATATGATTTTGTTAATAAGAATAGAAAGTAACATTTTGGATGTTGTCTTAAGAGTAGCATTAGTATTTGAATTATCAGTAGTGACAAAAGCATTTTCTTTTAATGATAAAAGAAAACTTATAAACATAGATCTTCAAACGTGTCAGTTCATTTTGAAGGCAATAGTAAGTGCTGGTATTTTATTATTTTGGCTTGTCACGTCATTTTATTCTTTATTATTAGACCAGGAAAAAAAAAAAAAAGCCCTAGTATATTCTGCCAACATATTCATCAGTCATCATTTTTGGAGACAGTTTTCGACATATTGTATGTTTTACTCTGCTAACAAGAGAAAAGACTAGCCATTAAGTTTATGTTTCTTTGTTGTTCAGCAAGGTCACATATCAGGAATAATGCTGGAAGTATGCTAATAAACAATATATAATGTAGGTCATCTGGGAGTAAGAAATATTTTCTAACTAGTTCTAAAGGGAAATATTGTTAAAAAAGGGATAGATGTTATTTATGCAACACATGTTGCTCTATATGTTACCATCAAAAGCATCTTGTAAACAGCTCAGCGCAGTAAATCTTCCTTGGTGATTGTCAGGGTTTTTCAAATCCGTGTTAGATTTAGACCTAGCACACTCAATTCACAGCATGCCTAATGTACAAAGCCTGTTAGATTATATAGAAAACTTCCACTGGAAATATGCCCGCACTGCTGTGTTTTTCAAGGCATTCCATCCTCTGTTTCGGAAGCAAATACTACGTTAAGTGACAGTAATTAAGAAAACTTTACGTTAACAGCATTTACACTTTTGTGCTTAACTTTGATTTTGTTGAGTTCTTTAAAATTAATTGCAATCGACAGACTGATATTTTCTGTTGCTACTGTTTGTAAAACAATTTTATATGACTGCTGATGAAGTGATAATTCTATAAGAATGCCTTAACAAACTGTCATTGATGTGATTTTACAAATGTCATTTTCTCACTTTTGGGAGCGTTTCAGATGGATTATTTCAGAAGGCTTTATTTTGTTTTCCAAGGTGGTTTTTAATTATAAATATCAAGTTTCATCATAAAGGCATTTATGTAACTGTGTTCTGGAAAACTTAAGCAGTACTTTACTTATTGAGTTCATCTAATATGTATGGAGCTGTATAGGGGACACAATAATAAAGATGTGAAATCTTAAAAGCTGCCTTTATCAGAGAGCCTTGCATTTAGAATCAAGAGAGCTTATTTCTCTTCCCAGCTGTGTGGCACTGTGATATCAGGCACATTTTTCTACTTCTCTGGACCTCAGTTTCTTTATTTATGATACAAGAATTATAATAAATCCTGTTCTGTCCACAAGACTTTTGTGTAAAATGATAAAATGGTATTAGAATGTTCAATATGACATGATTTCTTTATAGAAGATATGTATTTAAATGCTAGTACTTAGCAATTTCTGAAACATCATCTAAATTTCATACTTCACCTAAAAATTATCATCTCTAAATCTCTTAGCTACATTTTGTGAATCTTAACTTATTGGCTATTTTACTTTAAAATATCTAGAAACAACACTACAGTTATGTTGGTCAGAATGAAAGTGTGCCCGATCTTCAAAGACATCGGTTTCTGAAACTCAGCCATGTGTTACAGATATTTTTTTAATACCAACTTCTGTTTTTGAGTTTAGGTGTCTTTAAACATATATTATGCCATAACTATGTGCCCTCATTTCTTCCAACTGTTTGCAACTAAAAGCATAGTGTTAGGATCAAGCCATAAGGTCATAGTAAGGACATAGAATTTTGCCCAAGTGGCCTCACAGAAGCTTGGTTAACAACATATATAAGACCAAGGTCTCAAGAAAATGCTGTGAGTAGGTAGGGTTGGGTTTTTTAAAAATTTAAATTAAAATTTTAAAAAATGCATGTGTCTAAGTAATTCTGTTTATGCTTGTTTTCTCAGAAGAAGACCTATCAGTGCATCAAGTGTCAGATGGTTTTCTACAATGAATGGGATATTCAGGTGCATGTTGCAAATCACATGATTGGTGAGTGACACTCTAAACATTATTACCCATAGATTTTTCTCCTCCTTGTGTACATCAGTGCCTATATAATTAAGCAGAGTTAAAGATGAATTAATTGTTCAACCATCAATGGTTTACCTAAGCATGATTGATTTTTTATTACTATTATTAGGCCTGATAAGACATTAGCACATTTTATTTTCTGCAAGGGCTAGTTTAGACTTCTGGAGAGGATTGTGTATCTACTGCCAGTCAAAACACAGGTGATTAACAAATTAAACTTCTAATCATTTTTGCATTATTGAAGACTAACAGGAATGGTTAATGAACTGGATGTTAGCTTTCCATAGAGTTTTAGACAGGTTTTAATTTCAGAAGTTATTATGGTAATGGCAGTGCTGTGTGTTGCTTAAGCATCTGTATCAAAATGTAGAGTGGTGAGTTTTTGTGATAGGGAAACATAAATAATTGAAATTGCCGTAAAATAATTTTATATGTATGGTTTCAACAGCCTGGAAATAATCATTATCATAACGATCACATAAAGAATTCAGTCATCATTTTTTATTCCCCACCAAATTTTACACAGATCTTTGTAAAAGCAGTTTGGGTAAAGATCTCTGAAGTCGCTCTCAGCCACTGTTTTCAGGGATTTTGCGTTTATCACATGGGCTAGAACTAAAAGGATCATTTTTTCACTTACTCATATTGTCCCATTATCCCTTAATTCCTCTGGGGTTACCTCCTATGTTTTTAATTTGATAAGCACTTAGTAATAACACTAAGAATTTTACCAGCCAATTAAACTTTATCAAGCAGATCTTTTTCTACTAGTAAAATGGTAATTGCTATTACTTTATACTATTTTTGTCATTCATTTGTGTTTTTACACTATGAGAGTTTTTTCTTTCCTACTCCTTTCATGGTGTTTTATAATACTGTAAATAATTGTGATATAGTATTTTAAAAGTCTGATCAACCTCATGGTCTCCTACTATCAAACTCTAAGAAAGGAAAGAAAATTCAACATTTTAGACTCTGAACTCATTTTCAGGGGTAAACAAGTTTTATCATACACTAATCAGCTGCATTCTGAGAACGTACAGTGGAAGGGTTGCTCCAACTATAGTTACCGATCCTTAAAACCAGCTATAACAAAACTTCTAATGCTCTTGTAGATATTAATGAAAATGAAGTCAAAAGTATGTTGGAAACTGTATTAATGGGTTTTCGGTAGGATTTGCTGTATAGTTTTCAAATGATGGTCTTTAGGAGGATTATGGTTTATAAAAGACTAACTGCTTAATTATGCAAAATGCAACATATCCCTAAGAGCTAAAATATTGGTCTAAAATATTGGTCACTTTATCTCTGTATTTTCCAGATTTAAGTACTAATATTATTAGTGATTTTCTTATACATTAAATGGCCTATTCTTATACATTAAATGTGCCAGAATAACACTGACAGTTTTACTGAGTGTTTAGAAGATAATGACAATGTGTAAGAGAGATTGAAATGTTTCTTCTATTTTCCTTTCTATTTTGGATTCCAAAAAAATACTCTATATAAACTTTCAAAATGGACTTGGTGTGGGGGGCGGCATGGGTTAGAAAAAATGAATTCTTCTCTCCAGATAACGAGTGTTATTATTAACGAGTGTTAATATCTTCCATCTCTTTATTTCTTGAGTAGAGTTTACTGGTGAGAGTCGGTAATGGTTCTACTTTATGCTACAGTTTTACATGGGCTTTAGTGAGAATATTTCTTGGAAGTTTGCAGCCTGTGGAAAAGTTAGTGAATCGTTGTGCTTCTGATTAGTTTTATTCTGTGTAAACATGTTTCTGGTTCTGGATTTATTATTTATCCCAGGGCCCAGGTGAACAAATGGAATATATTTTCAACCCAGTATTAATGTTCTCTTGCACACGTAGAATCTGAATGGAATGTTGAGCGTGAGAGGAATTTTTGATTTGAGTATCATTTGTCCAAAGCGTTCATTGGTTTGTCCTGGTCCTTTTTCTAAATTGCTTTATACCTTTCCCTTAGTATTTCTCTTAATATTCCTTGCATCATTAGTGCTTTCCCAAAGCTTTCCCCCCTCTACCTTATGGTGGATTAATATGACACTCATCTCCTCTTGGGAGCTGAGCGTTTAACAATTCACCTTCCATCAGAGAAGCAAATTCTATTCCTTTTCACAGAGGGCCTACTTAGTTAATATTCATGCTTTTTTAATAATAAAATATGTAATTCTCTTGCACTTGAGGCCCAAACAAATGAATAGTATCCATTTAATTGTTACATCTGTTGACCATGCATCCAAGTCCCTACACTTCCTCCACAATGTTAATATCTAGAGAGAGAGAATGTGTAAGGGGAGGATGTCACAAAGGCTAAGATATCCCTTTTTAAAATCCCAGTGTGATGCTTAGTTTTTCAGATGAGGCAGGCAGCATGATTTTGTTGGCTAAAATACCTCCGTTGAGGGTAGGTATTTTTAGGTTGTGTATCTTTGTATGTTATTTGTCTAATCAAAAATAATCTCAACCAGACATTTAGCAGGGAAGAGAGATTAGAGGCTATCTGAAAAGCCTCTTACTCTTTTTGTTAAGAGGGTCTATAGTGTTTTTACAGATTTTGTTTTCCATTTCAGTCAGTCTGCGGAAAGATTATGTCACCTGATGGAAAACAAGGTCTGCAGATGACTCAGTGAGGTGTAACTTTAAATCCCTTCTTTGACCAAGTCATTTGCATTTGCTTCTACGTAGCCCACGTATTTTAATGCAATTTCAATGTCAGGGAACCTCCACGCTTCTTTCTGGATATGCTAGTCTCAGGCTTTTGGCCAGGGACATTTGTGAAAGGAAAACCATCAGTGTTTCTACCAGGTATACACTGGAGATGCTCTGCATAAGTGCCATTTTGCAGCTAGGTGTGAACACATGGTTTGAGTTGCAGGAATAATTACTCAATAAAAATGCATTCGGGATTTGACTTATGTCTATTAAGGAAAAAAAGAAAACCTCAGTCTGGATTGCATTTTGACACAGTTTCAGTAAGAAATCAGACCAGTGGCTATTTAGGTTTCTCTTCTCTTCTTCTTTACACACACACACACACACACACACACACACACACACACACACACACAAAGAGCTACGAAACATTTTAACAGCTTTCCTGGGGAAAAGATTTCCCTCTTTTAAAGTCTGCACAGATGAGAAATTTTTTCTTGTCTTCCTTTGTTCCTTTCACATAGTTTACATTGGCTTTTGACCTGAAAATACAGAAAGGAGCCATTGTGCACTGTGTCCTTTAACTCATTATTCACTTGTCTCTTCTTATCAGCCCAGTAAATATTTATTGTTTTTTCTCCTCTTTGAGATTTCTGTTATTATTATTATCATTGTTGTTATTATTATTTGGTATGGATTAGCACAGATCGTGATGGGACCAGAGACTATAAATGTGTTTAACCCAGGAAAGGGATTGCCTCATATAAAATTATGAGGCTCAACAGCAGTAGAGCAAATTTGTAAGTGCTCTGAATAAAGGGTTGTTAAGCATGCGACGATACAAAGAGATGACATTGCCAAGAACTATTTATGAGAAGCTTAATTTTTTCACTCTGATAATTCTTGACCAATAGTTACCAGCCTCTAATTATCTATTTTAGTTAGAAAGAAATTTCGATCACTATGGAGGTTGGCATTGCAACTAGCGCATAAATCCCCAAAGAGACCAGTGTGTTCCAAACAGCCACAGACAACTGTCTCATGAAACAGAGGGAGCAAATTGCGAGCGGCTGGTGGTAGACAACCGGCAGTAAGCTCACCATCGAAGGCCAGTTAGCTTGACAAAGAAATGATCAAAGGGGAGAAATACCATTATCCTTGGAATTGATGGCTACCGTCATGGCCTTTGGAGGACAAGTGGTCATTATATAGCTATGGCTATTTCCAGCCCTTGCTTTCATAGTTCTCATATGGAGAATATGAAGGGAATGAATATAAACCATTTACCTAAGAATTGTTGTTAAAAATTGACTTAGAGATGATTACTTACTAAGTTTTTTTCCCTGTTTTTCATCTGATCAGAAAGACGAGTGATGTAATAGCAAAATCGTATCTAAGGTGGCAGAGTACACTCTTTTGCGAAAAAATAGGAAAATCCACAAATAGTCATTAACAAACATGTCCCAGATCAAGGGCGATGCTTAGAGTATTTGGATGGAGCAAACGTATTTATCTTTTAGAAAAGCAAAGCTAGAATTTGGGGCTATGAATGACAACTAATACGAAAACACAGATGCATAGGTATTAACTATTTTTATTCAAATCTCTAATACTCAGTGCTTTATGGATAGTTACAATTTTTTTTTTTTTGCGGTACGCGGGCCTCTCACTGTTGTGCCCTCTCCCATTGTGGAGCACAGGCTCCGGACGCGCAGGCTCAGCGGCCATGGCTCATGGGCCCAGCCACTCCGCGGCATGTGGGATCTTCCCGGACCGGGGCACGAACCCGTGTCCCCTGCATCGGCAGGCGGACTCTCAACCACTGTGCCACCAGGGAAGCCCGATAGTTACAATTTTTAAAAGATCATGAAAAGATTCAAGCTTTCCACAGTGCACGTGGGAAGATATCTACCCATGTATTATGTTACACATGCTATGAAGGACTGATATCAAGACAAAAGGAATGCATAGGCCAGTTTTGTACAGTGTGGTGGAATTTTAGTCTGTGCTTGTGGCAGGTGACATCCGTATGTTCTGCAATTTGTTTGGTGCCCAGGGTCACAAATGGCATTTCCATTTCTTTAGTGGATGGTGCGCTACGTACTAATCTTCATTATAGTTCTGTGACATTCAGCATCACCTCTGAAACATGTCAGCTTGAGTGCTCTTGCTTTAGAATAGACTAAAACCAATATTTTGAGGCCTATAATAGTTTTGGATTTTATGTGTCTGAAGGGGAAATATCCAAAGATATGGATCTCTGCATAGGGAGAAAAAGAGCCATGTTGCACTTTACACTCTCAGCTTTCATTGGCTGCTTTTTTAAAAAAAATGCATAGAATGAATCTACAATAGTGCATATATGTGTGGGTGTATAGATATGTGTCCACCTGCACTGTCCAAAGAAGCTCCACGTCCTTAGGTTCTCTGGAGTTTACGTGAATTCTAAATGAGAAGACTATTGAATTTTTTTTTTAAGTCATCTTCAGTTGATTGCTTACAAAACTCGGGGAAGTAAGAAACAAGCATTTGGTGTTAAATATGTTGAAATACTGGCTTGTTTCATCTGGAGCTGAATTAAAAAAGATGAAATCTGGGCAGTTTAATGGTAACAGAAAGCTACCCTCATGTGGGCAATGCTGGCTTATTTGAAAAGCCCATAAAGGGTTTCTACATGGACCATACAAAAGGGATACTTTCTCTTTAATAGCCATCTGTACAGGAGAGATGAGAAGTGGGCCAGGTCATCTCTCCTCAGCTGTCATGATATTAACGTAGGTAATGGAGCAAGGTCCGCGTTCTGCTGGGTGTTGTTTTTTATAGATGTTCATCGATTTACACAGATAATTCTATTTATTTCTTAGAGTTGGTCCAAGTGAACCAGGCAGAATAACAAACACCAAAGCATTTCAAATGACTTTATCTTTGTTTGCCACGTAACTTTTGTCTGAAAAATGGTGTCACACCTACCGTGCAGATGGCTGCATGATTTGTAAGGCAGCCAAAACATTTAAACAAATGTGTGATGTGGGGATAGATTAAATAAAGGATAAAATGGAGTGTGGGCCACAAATTCTAATAATCAGATGATTTTAAGTTGTATGAAGTGTGGAGTGATGGTCACAGTGACAGCAAGGAAGCTTGCCAGTGACAGCAAGGTGCCTCACAGCTCTCAGGATGGCTCCTGTGGCCTGGTAGGCCTCAGTTTGAGAACCGCACATTTGCTGTACAGCTGACAGCTCTGTATGGGGACATCAGATAAAACGTATGTAAAATGAAGTGTTATTGCTTCGTATGAAATTGTTCAGAGAGGGAATTTGCAGACAGTAACTGAAAACAGAATTTATGGTACCAGTGAAGCAGACTGTAAATATGAAGAGGGTTTAATTATCTGCACAATTTAACAAAAATTCAAGACGTATTCAGAAAGGACATACGCAGGCATAAATAGAAAACATAGCTACACTGTTTACCAAGTGCAAAGTGGTGCCACAGGAAATTATCAAGCTCCGCTACCGTGAGCCTTTCTAAAAACAAAGACAATTTAATATGAAAGCAAAAGGATCTTTTCAAAGAAAAAAAAAATCTGTTTGGAATAAGATACAGTTTTCAAGAGCTCATCCTGATTATTTGGATTCTTATTTCGGAAGCAGCTTTTCAAAGAGATCTTTGAGCCTCTCTATTATTTCAGTGTTAAGCTTTTAAAAGACAAATCAGGATGTTTATCCTTGTTTACGTGTTTTAGCCTGCACCTAGCAGCTTTGATTTACAAGAGTAAAAATACTTGCAGTTAGTGGAGTTTCTGATTTACAAGCGCCTAAGAAAGCCTCTTAGACATTTCTCCTGATGCTAATTTTCTGTGAGCCTGGGGGTTTTCACTGAGCCCACTGACAGATGGAAGATACAGTTTCTTGTTACTTTTTAGAACACATCGTCCTAAAAGAGACCTCAGAAGAACGTTGTTCCCAAGAAGAATTACGGGATGCCAGCCTTCCTTCCTAAGCTCCATACAGAGACGCTGGGCAGAGTCTGTGGCAGATAGAAGGTTCCATGTGACTGTCAGAGAGACGTTGGTAGGGCTTCTGGCTCTGTTTTTGTCCTCTCCTTTGACTTGCAGTAGAATATGCCACGGGCATATCCGTTTCCACTCACCAGTTTGATATGTTGTTTATCAAGTGTGGGTGTCTGTTTCTGCATGAAGTTTGCAAAACATCTCTCAATGGAGGGCAGGGAAAGTCATCAGCAAAAGATAAAGAGACGCATCCCCGCCCACACACAGGCCCACATACGCATAGGCATCGTGACCTATTTCCACAGGATCGGCTCAGACACATAAAAAGAAAAGGTCTCGGATGACCTATTTCCATAGGTTATTTCCTACCTGGGGGGGCCAATCATAGCAGTAAACAAAGGAAAGGGAGCCAATATGGAGAGTAGGCGTTGAACTTCAGCTGCTCATATTGTTGCATTTGGTGAGCTGATAGGGCTTCCTAGGTCACCTTTAGAATTATGCCTATGACAGCAGTAGCTACCTGCCAAGATTGCAAGGTATCTCACGGCTCTCAGGATGGCGCCTGTGGCCCAGCAGGCCTCAGTTGGAGGGGTACACATTTGCTGTACAGCTGGCGGCTCTGTATGGGGCAGCCGTGTGGGCTGTTAGGGAGCTGGAAAGGAGACAAGCATGAAATTTCTTCTAACCCCAACTCTGTTTTTCTGTACTGTTGGCTGCTTCTCAGTTCCTTGACAAAAAAACCAATCAGGCACCCTTTAATCCGCCTGTGATTACCACTGGTATAAAAAGAGAAGCATAATGAGGAAAAATGCCTCGTTTTGTTGCCTTCAAAAGCCAACAAATTGGAGTTAACTTGACAGGAAGTGGCTTAATAATTAGATTATTTATTTATTCCTGACACATATCCCCCTGTTACTAGTCTCAGGAGACCCTGTAGATGGTACGATTTTCAAGCTGCCATTACTTCGCTGTCTTCTGTGAACAAAGAAGCTACTGTCTATCAGTCAATTAAATGCACTCTTTAAGCAGAGGCTTCGAAGTCCTCAATGGAGAGAGCCCTGGGACGCTGTGGCTGATGATTCCTTTCTCTGTACTGTACATCACACTCTCAACTACGGTCCCCACAGAGATGGAATAAAGTCAGGCATTGAAATATCACTTGTTGATTTGTTTGCTAATGAAGAGCCATTGAAATGTTTGTGTATTTCTATGGCAAAATTGTTGATAAAAGGGCTGACATGCCTGTGTATCTTGGTTCATCTGCCGTGAGTGCTTATTTAAGAATTATTAAAATTAAATTCAACAAAGAACAGAAATGTTTTAAAAACCCGGAGATAACAGGAGTTTTCTTAACTATTTTCATCAAATGAAGTGACTAAAGGCAGGAAAAACAGAGATGGCATCATTTCAGTCCCTTGCTTCCGTTGCATCCATCCAAACGCCTTGTCTTCTCTGACTTAAAAATGTCATTTAAAAAAAAAATTATTGGAGTATAGTTGATTTACAAGGTTGTGTTAGTTTCAGGTGTACAGCAAAGTGAATTAGCTATACATATACATATATCCCCTCTTTTTTTTTAAATTCTTTTCCCATATAGGCCATTACGGAGTGTTGAGTAGAGTTCCCTGTGCTGTACAGTAGGTTCTTATTAGTTATCTGTTTTGTATATAGTAGTGTATATATGAAAATGTAAGTTTTTTTCAGAGAATCTGGGGGGCACACCTTTTAAGTTGGAAAAGATACGAGAATTTCTTTGTGAGGATACTGTATTTGGAAATTTTTATAAGATGAGTAGCATTTTGGTAGCAATTTCTCTAACTCAGTGAAATAGGTACAGAAGTTTTTCTAGGGAGCTTAGTGGGGCCTTTTACAACCTAACTAGGAGAACATCTGTGACACATCAGACACAATCTCACAGCCCCGTGGATTTTAGAGAAATATGACTTTCCTTTTCTCTATGTTCCTCTTTCTGTTTCCTTTTCCTCTTTTTCCATTTTCTTTGCTCAGCATTACTTTATTTCCATCTAAGTGGTGGTGACTTTTCAACCACCACTTAGTGAGGGTTTTTATCCCTCAATATATTCATCACCTTCTTACTACTTCCTGTTTACTATGTACAAAAGCATGCCCTTGCTGGGTCTCTCTGGCTCCCATTAATTGGTTTTTATTTTAAGAGTACATCTGTTGTTAGGTTGGAGGGCTACAGTCTGCTTAGGCTGAAAGACTCAGATAATATTATGACAGCTCTCTGGTGAAATATTTAGCTATGCCTCTGCCATTTAAAGGAAAAGAATTTGGAATTTAAACGAAGGCCGCCGAACACTGAAAAGTGTCCCCTCTTCTTTGCATCAGGCTTCGTAACTGTAATCAAGGCTTTAACTATAGTGTTCGCGATTACCTGACAACAGGCTGTAAAGAATTAATTCAGGCCCACCATCAAATGGCCATATTCTTTATTTCTATCCTGTTATTCCAAGTCATTCTGTTAGAAAAAGCTTAGATACTCGGAGGTGTTCTATAATAGAAAATGAATTCGAAACCCTTTCATTAATTGGTGATTAATATATTTCAGGATTAGTTTAAGCAGGGCCCTACCTCCTGCCCAGTCAAGTATGTTCTGGTTAATATCCAATTACCTGCACCTTCATAGTTATTATGTCTTAATATTTCGGATATGATAACCAGAAACTTGAGAGTCATGCTAATGAGGATCATAGAACAAGAATTAACCAATGACATACTCAATGATCCTTAGTGAGGAAAGAATCTCTTTTTTCGCCTTAACACATTGCTTCAGCATCTTCTGGGCACTGACTGAAAAGTAAGACTTTGAACTACAGCCAGTCCAGAATGGGAGAAGCGAATCGTGTTCTTCTTTTGCATAATAGTAACCTGAATGTGCCGTATTAAAGTTCACCTAAGAACATGGTTTAAGTTCATTTTATGAAGACTCAGAATAGGAAACAGAGTGCCAGTTTCTATTTCCCAAACAGGAAACATCATATCCTTTATCTTTTCCTTCTAACAAAGCTAAAAGTTGTTACCTCTTCAAAGGATGTTTTAATTCAGATGAATTTGGAATACCTTTAATAGTTCACTAAGGAAACACCTTTCCCTGCTACCTTTTATCGTCTTTCCACCCCCCACCCATGTATCAGGATGCTGTACACATGTTACATCTCTATTTATTTTTTTTACAGGTAATTTCACTTTTGTACAATCTGACTTGGCTCCCCGAGCACTGCCTTCTAGGGTGGTGTGTGCGGCATCAAACCACATAGCTTTCAAGAGTGCACGTTGTACGTTGCCCCTTTATATGCTGTATTGTAATGAAGCCGCATCAGTAACTTGCAGTGAAGGGTGATTGTTGCATGGGGATGACTACTACACCTCGGGGTCCATTTGCAACAGATTATTCTTTTTATTGTTGTTATTACTTCCCATCTCCTTTATTCTCTTGCCACTGAACTTGCTCTTGGCCACTGGTGCAGGTGCAACCGCAGAGGGCATCTTAAGGAACATTGCAGGCAGCATTTTTTCTCTTAGGCACATACCAATCACCATTCAGTTCCAAACCCAGATACCCTGGGTGGCTTGGTGGGCCTTTATTGATCCTCCTTTACTCTGTGGACTTCGTTTGTAATGTTTCCCATCTTCGTCTCCTCAGAAGAACAAATTTACTGTGAATAAAAGTGACCCATTTCTTTTCCCACGTTTCGTCTAGATGTAATAAATTTGTCGTCAGGATGATCAACTCATTTGTCCCTTCCCCCAAAGAGATTTAATAATTTATAAAGGGGGCTTAAATAGGATTGCTGTTTAAGGAAAAGATTTGTATTTTCCATATCTTCTTGGGCTTCTTTAAAACATAGAATAGGGCTTCCCTGGTGGCGCAGTGGTTGAGAGTCCGCCTGCCGATGCAGGGGACGCGGGTTCGTGCCCCGGTCCGGGAAGATCCCACGTGCCGCGGAGCGGCTGGGCCCCTGAGCCATGGCCGCTGAGCCTGCGCGACCGGAGCCTGTGCTCCGCAACGGGAGAGGCCACAACAGTGAGAGGCCCACGTACCGCCAAAAACAAAACAAAACAAAACAAAACATAAAGTTATTATGAGCGTTGTACATAGTAGTAATGTCTCTACAAAATAGCCTGTTTCCTGCCCCCAACCGACTGCTGTCACTCAGTAACTAATAAAAAAAATAGTGTGAATTTAAGTCAAGGATCCTGTGTTCTATTAAACAGAGTTATGAACAAGGTTTTAGCCTGGGTATAATTATATGCGAATTCTAATCCCTTTGTTGTCATAATTTTAGTACCTGTGTCCATTTGTTTTTCCAAATGGTTAGGTCAGCTGTTGTTCTGTTTTTCTTTTTCTAAGGCTGAGCTGCTGTGCAGCATTCAAACTAAAATGTAGAATTAGAGCTGACACACCTTCAATTGAACTATCAAGTCTTTTAAAACTGCTTGGCCGGTGACGCCAGGCCCGCGCTGTTCAAGTGTACACACTTCCGATTGTGGGCCAAGGAGCATTGATTTTTAGCTGTCATTTCTAGTGCACATACTGTAGAATTGAAATTTAAACCTTAATCCACTCAGTAATGCAATTAATTTTTAATGTGCAGTAATACTAATTGAAATAGCCTGAATTTAGTAAGTCACCACAAGACATTTTCTAAAGCAAGAGTCTCCACTGAGAACAGGGGAGGGCAGATAATCATTGTTACAGTGTTTACAGGATAAACGCTCACTCTGCAGGCCTCCAGTGTTAAGGGGGTGTTCTTTAAATTAGACTATAGTGTATCTCTTTGTGAATAGAAATATGTTTTCAGAGAAAATTCCTACTTTCTAGCCACTGCAACAGGCTACAGAATTTCTGATTAACTTTTTTTTTAAAAAAAGCATAGTTTTAGTTAAAAATATCTTAACAGACTAAATGCAAAATTGTATTAACCCGTTCTTCTAAAAAATGCAATTATGAATAGTTGCAAATGAAATTACCTGCCATCAATGTCATGGTCAAAAGCAACGTCACAATGGGTAATCTCATTATATGATGTGTATTTGAGATACTATTTCCAGATTCGATGAATACATGTATTTTATCAGCTGTCTATAAATCTGTTGCCTTGTTTTGGTGTATTTATATTCCTGTGAACCAAAAACACCCCCTACTTTCTTTTATTTTAAACAGTGTTCCTTGGCATGCTCTTTCAAAATAGCCTTTCAAATGTTTTGTGAGGTTTTTTTTTTTCCCTAGGCCAGAGCAAAGCAAATTTTGCACAGTAAAACCAAGTAGGTTTCCAATCATTTCTACACTAAAAAGGTTCTCTAACCACATTTATCTGCTAGTAAATGAGGACTTTTTAAAATGCATCAGTTCTGCTGATGAATGGGCTTGCAGAGTGTTCAAAATGAGCAGAAGCATTAAGTTTTAGAAAAAAGGCAAGCACTGTATATCATGTTTTCATGGCTCTCACATTATAGTATTTAATAAGCTGATGGTGCTGTTAAATATTTAGTAAAGGTTCCCTCATAACCCTGCCTTCTATTCAAATGGGATTTGAAGACATTTTTGCAGCATATGAGTAAAAATGATGTGACAGAACTTGAGGCAGTTATAGCGTGGCATATTATCTAAATGAAGTGTGGGTAACACGGTACAAATGAGTTCAGCAGATTCACACCTAAAAAGATACCTAAATCAGTTCCCATTCTTTGGATTAAGAGTTCGAACTGGCTTTCATTTTGTCACTGTTAAGTCAAAGTGCTGTTGGGATTATTTACGTAGAATCTTAAAATGATATTATAGCATACTTTTTAAAAAGGAGGCTCTTATATTGTAATGATTTTGAGCCATCCTAGTATCAGTTGAGCTTTAAAATAGACATTTTTTTCTTTTTCACTAAACAGAGAGAGAGGAAGAAAAAGAGATGAGGAAAAGTCAACTTACAGTTTATTACGAGCATATTATGAAATCCAACTGGGGTATAGTAAGTGAAGTCTATACAGCATCCGTTTGGGGTATGCTAGGCAAACACCGAATCTTAGACACATACTGCTGATATAATGCATAATGAATCACCTTTATCAATTTCTTCTTCTAACATTTGATGGTTATTATCCAAATAACAATAATTGTTCTTTTAATCTGGAGTGAAAATTGGTTTCCAGGATCCTTAGCGCACTATTGCCAGTAAATAATGCTGCTGACATCATGACTGTTATCATGTTGGTGGCTTAGAATTCACATGTCAACCTTTCAGTGCTTAAGCGTATGATGAGTTTTGAAAGTATAAAGTTAAAGGCTGTATGTAGTTTGTCTTGTATGTGAAGCATTTGGTTCTTCTAGGAGCCTGTTTGCTCAATTCTAATTTTCATCCTGTTTTATATGCAGCCAGTGACCACAGTATTCATTCAAACTGCAGAGAGACACATCTCATCTGCAAAGCATGGCTTCCTGATCTTATGTGCTATTTGTATACTCATAAGAAGAAACATAGGATTCACGTGACTGGGGGGAAACACATTTCTTTTTCGAATTATATATGTCACGTGTATGTTCATATCAAGAATTTCATAATGAAGAATGGATAAAGGAGATAGCTTTAGGTATACATGAAGCAGAGGGGTAGGAAAGGGATGCGGGATTCATCTAGAGGTGTGTTTAATATTCAATGCTTGATGTATGTTGACCCCAGGTTACAAGAGTAGAAAATCCCATTTTCCGGCTTGTTTCAAATGTAGTAAAAATGCTGCTTCAGTTGCTTTATGCTACTCACATTGGGAAAGGTGCTTATACTGTGATAATTATCATCAAGGAATATTAATGCGTTCAGCATTTGTAACCCAAAAACTCATTATAGCTTAAGCTGTGCATCATCTGTGAAGAGAGAACTTTGCCAGAATTCGCTCTTCACAGGGGTTGCCTCCTGCTTGCTGGAGTGGCCAGAGTACTGCAAGAGGTCACTTAGGCTATTTTTGAAAGCTGAGGTTTTGCAGTTTTTGAATCGCTACCTTCTACCTAAAAAGCTTTATTGTTCTTGCCACAAAATGTCCTCCTTCTAAATGAATGTAGAGTGAAGTGCAAATAATAATAAAATAAGAGAACTGTGTCTTGTCATGTAGAATCCAAGAGGGTCGGCACATAGATTCCATACCAAGATAATTGAAGTATTGGTGTCTTTCCTTCTGTCACTGAGCAAAGGGATTCATTTACACCAGTTTCCTTAATGCAGGTGCCCTTGGGTTTCAGATAGAAATGCCCCCACTGGGGCTCCACTTCACAGCCCTCTGGCTGGAAATTGTGTAAATAAGACTGCAGGGTCACCCTTCCTTTTTCGGCAGCAGTGTCCTTAATTAGTCTGTGACAGTCTTGCACATGAGCCTGCCCTGTTCCTGGGATCCTTTCTCACACATCCAAGACATCTGTGATGCGTACATAGGTGTTTTTGTATGTGTGTTTAAAATTATTCCAGGAGGTGCATATACTCACGTGATGGGAAGGAACATCTCTGGGTGTGCCCAGAATCCTATAACTTAATCTGATCAAAAGATCTGGCTAGGTAGCTCCCTTGTAAATTGTAAGTGGTTAGTTTCAGAAGAACATTGTGCCCTCACCTGAGGTGGGCAGCTTGTTGAAAAGGGAGCTGTGTGCCTGGGATATTTTTATGTGATTAAATCCCATTATTTTTCTCCCACTGATCCCTTGCTTGTCATTTCCCACAAGCAACATTGCTCCCTGCTGCATGTTATGGTTTGTGTTGGGCCAGGCAGAGAACACTAATACTCCGTTCTATCAGGCTGTCTGGCTTTGCAGGACTGCTGTGTTTCTGAGGTCAAGTTGTGAACCTGGCCTTGCTCCTGGGAGGACTAGAAAAATATGTTTCATAACTTCCCGTAGACCTATGCGGAGAGTAAGAAGGAAAACCGTGAAGCCCATAGGCTCAGTTTAGATGAGCTGTGAGGTTGGAATTCATCAAGCAGGAAAGCTCACTGTTGTTTAGGAAGCTTCCTTACCGTGAGGGGTCATGGCCATCGGTGCCCGGTCAGTCATAGCTGAGGGCATTGAGGGACGGAGTAATCATTCAGATAGCCCAGCAGGCACAGACACACAAGTTGATAATCAGGAATCAACTTGCTGGAATAAAAACTTACTTCCCTTTTAAAGTTACTTCCATGCAGGGTTATTGATAGAATGAGTACCTGAATTCAGTTATGATATTGTATCCTTATTCCACTGGAGGCAATTTGGTTTTTTTTGTTTCTGTTTGTTTGATTTTTGAATGGGACAGAATCTTTGTTTTATACACTGGAGCACTAATGCCACAAAATGAATGAATGTCCTGAACTAGAGACCTATTCTCAGTAGAGTTGGGCAGGGATGCTGACAGTCTAGCTGAGAGATGCAATGGTGGCAGATCTTCTGTGAGGATGTAAACTTAATAATCTTTATGAATTTTGAGCAACTCATAACTCTACTTCCTCAC
The DNA here is from genome assembly GCF_964270905.1 of Leucopleurus acutus. NCBI lineage: Eukaryota > Metazoa > Chordata > Mammalia > Artiodactyla > Delphinidae > Leucopleurus > Leucopleurus acutus. The sequence goes on from NC_139155.1 coordinate 49,188,165, forward strand.
CCAAAGAAGCATTATGAAAAGATTGCTTCTAAATCCTTCAGACATTCTCTGCACTTGTGATAGATGCCATCCTCCTTACCTCGAGGCGTTGGAAATGAATGTGGTGGGGTTTTTTTGTTTTTTGTTTTTTGCAAGAGTTTAAAACGTATACTTTAAAAGGAGCAAATTGCATTTTCATGTTTAAGTTCGTTATTTGCACTTGATGTGGTAAGATCCAAATGTGAAGAATTGCTTTTGACGCTATTTCTGTGTCTGCTGCATCCTAGGATCCTCGCATTATTATGCTGAAGTGCACCATCGCATGGAATAAATGTGATGTTGGAAACCTGGCAATATCATAAGATCGCATTCTATGTCCAGGCTGTTTCGGTTAGTTGTAACTTCTTCAGTTATTGAAACAGCTTAATTTAACTTAGTAATGACACAGTCGATAAAATTGTGTGCAAGTATATGTGTCTTTTATGAAAAAATTATAATCTTCCAAGTTGTATCGGTTTGTTTAGAGGCAAAAAAACTTTTCTCTCTTAATGAAAAGGTCATTTTAACTTTCTTTAAAGGCCTGTTTTACCTAATCTGTGTCTTGAACTCTCACGTGTTATGTTATGAACTAAAAGTACATTCGTTTCAAAGGTCTTAAATTATATGGCTGATTTCTGAATTCCAATTCAAATTTTCTGTCAGTAACTATAGTTTTCTACTTTTTTAATGGCCTTTCTTTAAAATAATTTTTTATAGTTTGTGTATTTAAGTGTGTGTGTGTGTGTGTGTGTGTGTGTGTGTGTGTGTACGTACACATGCACACATATCTGTATGTAGAACTGCTGGCAACCCTTTTCACCAAAGACCTACTGGTGCACCACTCCCTGGGTTGTGTTTAACCTGTTTCCAGCAGCTCAGAGAGATGGTATAAAAGTGAAATGAGGGCTTCCCTGGTGGCGCAGTGGTTGAGAGTCCGCCTGCCGATGCAGGGGACGCGGGTTCGTGCCCCGGTCCGGGAGGATCCCACATGCCGCGGAGCGGCTGGGCCCGTGAGCCATGGCCGCTGAGCCTGCGCGTCCAGAGCCTGTGCTCTGCAACGGGAGAGGCCACAGCAGTGAGAGGCCTGCGTACCGCAAAAAAAAAAAAAAAGTGAAATGAAAACCATGGAGCTTATATTGGAGTCTGATGTTTGAAACAGAGATATTAGAAAAGGATGTTTTTTGGCTTGGCTCCCTTTTTAGATGTAAATGCTGCTTCATTAGGACTTGGAAGAGTTTCCTGTGGTTAAATTTAATCAAATGGCTTGGAATAACAACCTTGTATGCTCAAAATTCCAGGACAGTTCTGTACATGAAACATGATTTTCCTCAATTTAAAACACACACACACACATACATACGCACACACACACATACACATCACTACCAACACCAACAACTGGTTTGTGAAATGCTGTATGGTACTATCTCAAACCAAATTCCTACTCCCTGTCAGTAGTGGATTGATAAATGATCACATATAGAAGTGTAAATCATAAGAAAAACATTTCAAAGGGTCTGGGGCTTATTTTTGGTATGGACCAAAAATTAAGCAAGCACGTTGAGTTTTAAGTGCACTCAATAGTGCCCTCAAATAGATTTCGATCATTTATTCTTCAGGCTGTGACATGAGGTTGCGTCATTCTTCCCATTATACAGATGAGGAAATCAAGGCTTAAGCATCTGACCCCAACATACAGGGCCAGCTGGTATGCATAGTATAAGAAGACAAACACACTTTCTTGATGCCTCTATATCACTTTCAAGAGACGCAATAGTAATCTCTCCCCGTATTCACAAGTTGTCCGATTTGGGAGCCTCGGTTGAGGTGTTTTTAGTGATTCCTTTGTGATCATTGCATCAAAGCCTGATGCTGATGCCATTTGCTAGGCAACAAGTTTAACTGATTTTGACAAAATTTATATTTCCATTAAAAGCAGTAACTTAGGACTTAGCCAGGTTATTCTTTTTACTTAAGCCAAACTACTTTGAAAGAGCTAAGTATATTTCTGCTTCAGAATTCTTTGGAAATTGTGGGAAATAGGTAATGAAATGACAAAAGTGGGTAAGTTCAGTGTAAAGAGACATGAGCATAGGGCATACTGACCTATGAAAGTGCAGCGTAGGAATGCTCATGGTTCTG